>NC_092021.1:197500-240000 GCF_042242105.1 Pempheris klunzingeri
AGTCATCGCAGGGAACATGTAGAGGTGAGTGAGGCAGCTGTGGTGTGAGACAGGAAGGACAGAGGACTGCAGGCGAGTCGTGCTGCCTCTGTAGAGCCAGGTGTGAGCGCCAGAGGTGGCTGCACTGACACTGTTCCCAAACAAACCTCCCAAACGTATGTGCTCATAAATCACAGAAAGTATTGCAGCGCAAAGCATCAGATTACTCTTTAATTCCAAGCAGTCATTGGCTGAACACTGCAGACTCGAAGGAACTCACACCTGTAGAGGCACTCAGCCACTGTGGCTGGAGTTTCATGGTGACAGCAGGATGTAGAGCTGTGTGACATACAGAAATTAAAAAAACTTTATTCATTCATTAATTTATTCTGAAGGGAAAGCTGCCACAACTTAACTCTTGTTTGTTATTCAGGAGAGTGGCATAGAGGAGCTTTACAGTGAGGCCACATGACAGGTTTTAAGGCCCAGACTGATCTGTGGATTCAAGAGCTTTGTTCAAAAGTGTTCATATTCCCTTCATCTGTGCAGATGAATAAAATGTCAGGCTTGATGTGGCTGATACCCATAGGCTTTCCTGCGTCACGTGACTTAAATATGGAGTTGACTCTGTGCAGAGCGAATTTTCGAGGACCATGAGAACCTGGTGGAGAACCTGCTGAACTGGACCAGAGACAGCCAGAACCGTCTGATGTTCACCGAACGCATCGAGAAATATGCTCTTTTCAAAAACCCTCAGGTGAGAAGCACGCACTCACAGAAACACATGGGGGGTGGGGGGGCGCAGGTTATGAAGCAACAGTCTGTCTGTTATATCTGCTCCCTGTCTGCTACAGAACTATTTGCTTGGGCGGAAGGAGACTTGTGAGATGGCTGAAAGAAACAAAGAGGCTCTGTTAGAGGTTAGTGTGTTTTCCTCTCTTGCACACAACTGCTCTTCACCCAGAAACTCAGAAAGTTTCCATCTCAGGGGATTCAGGAAGTTCTTCAACAGTGTGGCTGGCCTCCAGAGAGGAAGGCCCCAGACACATCACAGCCCATCAGGTCATTGGACGTCACATCATTTGACATCACAGCACTGCACATGACAGGACATCATGTCACGTCATACTTTTCCCTTTCGTAGGAGCTGTTGCTGAGATTCTGCAGGGTGATTCAGATTCTGTTAAGCAGCGTCTTCTTTATTTTATTCCTTTTTTCGAGTCCTACACCTGCTACTCCTGTTAGTCAGAGGGCCATGTGAACTCTACCAGCAAAGAGACAAAGTGAAGACTTGGAAAAGTGATTGTGTCCTCCACAGAGCAAAGAGGAGCTGGTAAAGATACTGCTGAGCTCATCTGGGTAGCCTTCACTTATTATTGTGTGCTCAGAGCAGTGAGAGGTTCAGTAAGTGCTAGTCAGACTTCTTTGCCCTGGGTGTTGCCTCCAGGTGCTGCCCTACCCTCCAGCTGGAGGTTGTTGGGGCTGGATGGAGACTGAAAGCAAGACCTGCAGACACGACTCAGAGCTGGAAGGAATACTTTACCACCTTTACAAATTTTTAAGGTGGGGGGGGGGGGCTTTCTGTCACGGTCTGTGTTGGGTGGAGGTTGGACAGAGAGAGAGAGAGAGAGAGAGAGAGAGAGAGAGAGAGAGAGAGAGAGAGAGACAACACAAACAGCAACCAAAATACTAACAGCAACTAGTGCTGACAATAGGAATGTGAAGATACCAAGTTAGTAACAGACATTAAAGAGACATGAAGCATCAGGATGGAGAGGAAGAGGAGGAGAGAGGAGCCCAGTGCATCATGGGAGTCCCCCGGCAGTCTGAGTCTATAGCAGCATAACTAGGAGCTGGTCCAAGCCCTGATCCAGCCCTGAACTATAGGCTTTATCACTAAGGAAGGTTTTTAGTCTACTCTGAAATGTAGAGAGGGTGTCTGCCCCCCGAACCCAGACTGGAAGGAGGTTCCACAGGAGAGGAGCCTGATAGCTGAAAGCTCTGGCTCCATCACTACTTTAGAGGACTTTAGGAACCACCAGTAGACCTGCAGTCTGGGAGCACAGTGCTCTAGTGGGGTAGTACGGTACTATGAGCTCTTTAAGATATGATGGAGCCTGAACATTAAGAGCTTTGGAGGTGAGGAGAAGGATTTTAAACTCTATTCTAGATTTGACTGGAAGCCAGTGAAGAGAAGCCAGTACAGGAGAAATGTGGTCTCTTCTCTTAGTTCTGGTCAGAACAGGAGCAGCAGCGGTCTGGACCAGCCTAAGGTGTTTAGGGCCGAGCAGAATAACTTCAGTTTTATCTGAGTTTAGCAGCAGAAGATTACTGCTCATCCAGGACTTTAGTCAACTGATTGGATTCATCAGGCGTTATTGCTAAGTATAATTGTGTATCATCTGCGTAACAGTGGAAATGAATGGAGTGCTTCCTGATAATATTACCCAGAGGAAGCATGTATAAGGTAAATAGTATTGGTCCAAGCACTGAACCTTGTGGAACTCCATGTCTAACTTTAGTGTGGACAGAGGACTCATTGTTAACATGAACAAACTGAAATCGATCTGATCAATAGGACTTAAACCAGTTTAATGTGGTTCCTTTTATGCCAGTGAACTGTTCCAGTCTCTGTAATGTGATGGTCAATGGTGTCAAAAGCAGCACTCAGGTCTAACTAGACCAGGACAGAGAGAAGTCCTCTGTCTGATGCCATAAGGAGGAGGTTTGTAACCTTCACCAGTGTCTCTGTGCTATGGTTCGCTCTAAAACCTGACTGAAAGTCCTCAAATAGACTATTAGAATTTAGAAAGTTAAACAGCTGATTGGCTGCTGCTTTCTCCAGGATCTTGGAGAGAAAGGGAAGGCTGGATGAAGGTCTATAGTTGGCTGATACACCTGAATCAAGAGTGGAGGTTTAATCACTGCTACTTTGAAGGACTGAGGTACGTAGCCTGTTAGTAAAGACTGATTGATCACATCCAGTAAGGACGTGTTAATTAAGGGCAGGACTTCCTTAAGTAGCCCAGTAGGAATGGGGTCTAGGAGACCAGCTGATGGTCTGGATGAGGAGATTATTGAAGCCAGTGCAGGAAGATCAAAAACAGTCCAAATTCACGTTAAGTCCAACAGCTGTTTCCATGATTCCTAAGTTTGAGGTTGAATCAGAGCCTGTTGAGGGCTGGAGGTGATGAATTTAGTCTCTAATAGTCAGAATTTTATCATTAAAGAAGCTCATGAAGTCGTTGCTACTGAGCTCTAAAGGATCACAAGGATCAGTGGAGTTCTGGCTCTTTGTCAGCCTGGCTAACGTGCTGAACAGAAATCTAGGGCTGTTTTTGTTTTCTTCTATCAGTGAGGAGTAATAGGAGGCTCTGGCATCATAGAGGGCCTTTCTACAGGTTTTCACACTGTCTTGCCAGATTAAGCAGGATTCTTCCAATTTGGTGGCACACCATGTCCTTTCTAGTTTTTGCGAATATTGCTTAAGTTTGCAAGTCTGGGAATTATACCAGGGAGCTTGTCTCTTTTCTTTAATTATCTTCTTTTTTAAAGGGGCGATGGAGTCGAGTGTCATTTGCGGGGAGCCTGAAGCACTATCGACCAGATAATCAGTTTGGGGGGCTAAGATTAGCATAGGGGTCTTCTGTCACTTCCTTAAATTTGGCAGCAGCACTTTCAGATAAGCGTCTAGTGAGAACATTTTTGTCATATGGTTCATAGTCCAGTTGCAAGAAATCAAAAGTTACCAGGTAATGGTCCGATAGAACAGAGTTATGTGGGAAGACTGTGAACTGTTCAATTTCAACACCATATACCAGAACAAGGTCAAGAGTGTTGTTAAAGCAGTGAGTGGGTTCATTTACACTCTGGGAGAAGCCAATTGAGTCCAATAATGATATGAAAGCAGTGCTGAGACTATCATTGTCATTGTCCACATGAATATTAAAGTCACCTACATTACATTACACATGCACTTGCTTCCAAGTCTCTGTCACTCTGTCTCCTACAAGCAGTTCAGCTGGTGAACACGAGGGGCAGGCTGACATCGAACACGCACCAACAACTGTCTGTGTGTGTGTGTGTGTGTGTGTGTGTGTGTGTGTGCGTGTGCCAGGAGTGTTTCGGCGGCAGCTCAGTGTCCGTCCCTGAGATGGAGGGGGTGTTGTGGCTGAAGGAGGATGGGAAGAAATCGTGGAAGAAACGCTACTTTCTGCTGAGGGCTTCTGGCATCTACTATGTTCCCAAAGGGAAGGCCAAGGTGTGTGTGATGAAAAGAAGCTGAGAGGGCGGCGTGGAGACGACAGTACTCATGGTTTGTTATTCCAAAGCTGAAAAGGACACATGAAAGCCAACATGTGTGTTTGTGTAGGCGTCCAGAGACCTGGTGTGTTTCCTCCAGTTGGATCACGTTAACGTCTACCTCGGCCAGGATTACAAGAGCAAGTACAAGGCTCCCACAGACTACTGCATGGTGCTGAAGGTACACACACACACACACACACACAGAGGAGTGATGTGTTGGGAGAAGTGACCACCGTCTGGTTTGTGGCTCTGTTGTGTAGCATTGCCTCCTAGTGGCATGGCTGGGTGATGACACGTGTATTTCAAGGAACAGACAGCTGACACATGGACCTTTAATATTTAATATGTAAATACATCAGAAATACCAATGTTAGTGTGTGTAGCAGCAGAATAGTACTGCTAGTCATTCCAAAAGTAGTCAACAGTATCCTCTGCAGTAATACTGTATTACTGTGTGTCCGTGTGTGTGTGTAGCACCCTCAGATCCAGAAGAAGTCTCAGTACATCAAGTACCTCTGCTGTGATGATGTCAGAACCCTCCAACAATGGATCAACAGTATTCGCATTGCCAAGGTAGCGTCTCCCCGTCCTGGGCCATGACCCGAGTCTGCGGCGATCCCGTCTGACCCCACACAAACACTGACGGCCTCCATGCTGCACCTGCTGCACATCTCTAACACCTGTTGTCTGTCTGTCTGTCCATCAGTACGCCAAGCAGCTGTACATCAACTTCCAGGAGGCGATGAGAAGGACGGAGGCAGCCTACGACTGGTCCTCCCTGTCCTCCTCCTCTATCAAGTCAGGATCCAGCTCCTCCAGCCTCCCAGGTCTGTCCGTCTGTCTGTCTGTCTGTCTGTCTCTCTGATAATCTCTATTAATTAATAAAATATGGGAGGTGTTGTTATCAGCAGTCCGGGTTAAACTAAATGTTGCCATGTGTGTTAACTCACCAGAGTCCCAGTCCAACCACTCCAGCCAATCGGACAGTGGCGTATCAGAGATGACATCATCAGGCCACGCCCGCTCCCAGAGCGTGGTCAGCTCCATCTTCTCCGATGCCTGGAGGAGAGGAACCCAAGGAGAGGTGTGAACACACTCAGCACACACTCTGTCCTGTCCTGTTTACTGCTGGACTACATTTCCCATCTGTCCCTCTGCTTCCCTGCCAGTGCTCAAAGGTGAAGGGACGTGTGCCGGTTCTCCTGTGTGCAGGAGGAGGAGGAGGGAGTGGAGGTTAGACAGGAAGTGATGTAACAGGCATGCTAACGGTTGAGCTGCAGCCTTGAAAACACTGTGTGTAGCTGTGTGTAACAAGTTACTTCCCCCCCTCCCTAAGCTGTGGGCCTGCTGCCTGTATCTGTAGTGTGGCTCTACTACTGATGATGTTTATTCAGTCGTGTGGAAGGAAGACTAACACAGGCACCACAAATACTAAGTGAAATCATCAATTTGTTTTACATACTGGATGAATGAATGCATGTCAGGTGTCACCTCATTACGTCTGTTTCTAAGTGGTTGCAGCTGAACTGTGGATTTGGTCTAACCTTATGGTGTGAACCTGTCCTAACCAAGAAATAACCACAGTTAGACCACAGCTCGTTGGACATATTTGCACAGTGTCCAGCTGCCTGACGGGGGCTGTCGCTCTGTCATTTCACTTCATAGCTGCAGTGCCAGACAGGTTAGAGACCTGACGGCTGCGTCAAACCGAGCATATGTACAATGAAGCTGGCGTACGATCGGCCCAGACCAGGGGTTTCACAGGAGCATCATGCGCTGAATGGCAGTCTGAGGACAGAAATGGACTTTTAGAGACCACATGAGTTTGTTCGAGACAACACAGGTTTAACCTGAACTTTACAAACACCAGCTAAACTAATTGGTGAGCAGCAGCCTCCCACAGCGCGGAAACTGTTTGGCAACATTTATCAACAGCTGAGCGTTGGTTTTCTGAGTGAACCAGTTAAGAAAACGGACACATAGATGGCCTGCCCTTAGTTCACCCACAATCCACCCGCCTTCAGTTTCTTTGAGGCTGTTGATGGAGAACAGAACCGGTCTAAGAAGTGTAAAGTCCGTCCTGACAGGTGAGGTTAGGGACAGCAAAGCTCTGCCAGTGGCTCAGAGAGTTCATGTCCAGCAGACTTTTCTCTGGGCAGCCGTGTGTCATCTCTGCTCTGGTTCGCTCTTTGACTTGTGGCGTCTTGTCTGGGATTGTTTGGTTTCGCAAACGTGACGGTGGTATGGTGGTTTGTTACTTCTTGTAATTTTGTCTCTCTTCTTCCCTCTTCTCACCCCTTTCTCTTGCTTCTCATCACCTTTCTCTGCCTCTCTACTTCCTTCTCTCTTCATTTCTCTGTCCAGATGATGAAGATCGACCCGATCAGTAGACCTATCCCCGTCCAGATACCATCTCTCTCCCCCCAGCCACTCCCCGTCTCTCAGCCTCAGACCCCACCCTCCAGGACCAGCTACACCGAAGGCCTCCTTCAGTCTGAGGATTCCTCCCCATCACCACCCTCGCCTCCTCCACCTCCGCCTCTACTCATCGCAAGTGTGGCCCACCAGCCGGCACCTACCTCCTCATACATTAAGTACAGCACGCTGGCTCGCCTGCAGAGCCAGAACCAGCCCAGGACACAGCTGGCAGGAGCCTCCACACCCACCCCTCTCATCCAGTCTACCAAACCCAATTACAATACCCTCCCAGCTACGTACAGCACCTCCCCTCCACTGCCACCATCTCCTCCTCCCCCCCCTCCGCCCTCAGCCCCGGCTCCTGGCTCAGCCATGGCCGCACTGAGATATGGTCCACCAAGCCCCTCCACCCTCCCACCGCCACCCCCACTGGAGGAGGACCTGCAGGAGCCCCCCTACCTCCCGCCTCCTCCCCCGGAGAGCCTAGAGGCCAATGGGCTGCCCCTGCCCCCCCCCACAGAGCTCATTCCCAACTTGTGCCCTCAACTCTCCAACAGTGGCCTCCAACAGTTCCTGTCACACAAGTTTCCCAACATGGTGTATGACTTCAGCCCAGCCAGGGCCGAGGATCCTTCTCCTCCTCATCCCCTGCCCGAGCTCTCTCCTCCAACCTCCCTGCAAGTTCTCCGGCCTATGTCCCCCAGTGCGCCCCCCCTTGCACCTCCCAAAACCTTCACGGGTGGTTTTCCCCCCCAAACCGCTCCCAAACCCTCGGGGCCGTCTTCCCTCCCGATCCTCTCTCCCGTGTCACCCACACCGCCCCACAGCGGCCACGGGCCCGTTAAAAAGCAGCAAAGTTTCTCAACAGGACATTCCCCAAATCAGCCACCTCCCACTCTGCCAAAGCAGCACAGCCTCTCCTCCAAAAACCTGGCCCTCTCTCCCTCCTCCTCCTCCTCTTCCACTTCAATCACTGCTGCTACCTCCTCTCTGGTCAAACAGATTGTCAATCAGTTCCCAGGAAACTCTGCCCTCTCCTCCCTGCCCACCTCCAACTCCATGGAAGGAGCTAAGTCCACTGCTCCTCAGTCTCCACCAGCGGTCAAAGCCAAACCAAAGTGGCAGCCAGGAGGCGTTGTGGCTCCACAGTCCCCGGAGTTCCCCCCACCTCCTCCTGACAGCTCCCTAGGAGATTTCCCTCCTCCTCCCTCTTCATCCTCGCCCATAAAGAAGTCGCCTTCCACCTCATCCACAGGATCCACCAAGCGGGGACCTCCACCAGCCCCGCAGAGAGCCTCCTCCATTCGATCCAGCTCATCAGGAGAGACCCAGGATGAGAGGCCCAAGAAGGTGGAAAGCCTGGTCAACAAATTTGGCCAAACCCCGCAAACAGGAACCTCGTCCAGTTCCTCGTCTGTGACCGGCTCTCCGTCAAAAGACTCCTCTGCGCTTCCTGCTCCGCTCCCTAAGCCGGGGAAGCTAAACTTGGCGAACCTCCCGTTGGCGCTCCAGGGTCTGCAAACGGGCCAGCACCATCAGCCCTCTGAGTTCCCATCGCCTCCTCCCCCACCACCCCCTTCCCAGCCTTCTCACCTCGACTCATCTCCTGACTACTTCCCACCTCCCCCCAGTGACTCTGAGCTCTTCCCTCCTCCTCCCCATCCATCAGAGTTCCATCATCCCCCAAAGGTTGCTGTGGTGAACCCTCAGCCTCAGATGCAACCACCTCAACAGTTGGCAACCTCCTCCCTGTCATCGTCGTCATGGAAACAAGGCTCCCTGAAGAAGGGGGCTGTCCCTCCTCCGACACTGAACCGGCGCACCAGCAACACGGCCCAGTATGATCATACATCTTCAATGCCCCTCTCGCCACCTCCTCTGTCTCAGACGCCACCGCCCTCCCTGTCCTCCTATTCCTCCTCCTCCTCCCCTGCCCCCCCCACCTCTCCAAAATCAATGGGCCCAAGCTCTTTGGCATTGAAGCCGCTCTTCCTAGAAGACCTCAACCGCACCCTTAAAAGGAAGTCAGTGTCTCGCCATGGCTCACTCACCTCCTCCCACCTCATCTCGTCCTCTAAGATGGAGCCGGTGGGCACCATGGATGACATGGCCCTCCTCCCGCCTCCCCCGCCCGAGCTCCTGCAGCAGCAGCAGCAGGGTGTCCGAGGGCACTCCCACACTTTGTCTCGCCACCACACACACTCCCACTCCACCAAACATGCCAACATCTCAGGCTATGCAACGCTGCGGCGAGGCCCACCTCCCGCTCCTCCCAAACGGGACCAAAGCACCAAACTGACCAGTGATTGGTAGGTTACGAGGACGCCGCTGGAGCCTAAAGAACTGAAGTGACTGTTTAGGTCTCATCATTCCTACAAAGAAGAAATGACCCGTGTCTGTCTTGGCTTGTCCATCTCTCCTTGTCCTAAACCATCCACCCTTTGATCCGAGCAAGTAGCAAGCCGTCTTTCCTACTAATCCCAGATTATGATTGTTCCTATTATCCTCATTATTGCTATCATTACCGACACATGTTTAATCCAGTGATATGAGTAGAATATATACATACATGTATGTATACAAGCAAGCCAGAAAAATCACCTATTGAGCTTTTTCACAGCGTCATGCAGCTTTGCATTGAAATATAAAAAGACTCCAACGACAACAGCAACAGAGACAGTTTGCTGCAGAGTGAGTGGTACTGCAAAGAGCCGCGGAGGTAACATGACTGATGAAGAGGGGTGGGGGGGGGTTAGTGGAAGGAGAACGAGACAACAGCTGGACGATGTGTACAGAGGTGTCTGTTGTAGACGGGGGGGGGATGGGGGCTTTGCCATTTCGTTCAAACCTTTTGTGTGTTTTTTTATATAAGATTATTTAATACTGGAAAGATATTGTTATTATTCTAATTGTTTGAAGTTTTTAAGAAGCGTCAGAAAAGAATGAGTTTGAGAAGATAGAGCCATGTCCCCAGTGCTGATCTCACCAAACGTTTAGTAGAGCAGATTATATTTGGATCATTTCATTCAATCATATCTGTTGAAATGTAGAGCTGCATGTCTGATTGGTTGGTGTCTCAAGACTTCTTACATTACTGCACACTGATGGGACCAGCAGTTGTTTTGGGGTTTTTAGTATTAGTATTAGTGAACTCCATGGGGACATGGGGCATCAGCTAAAGCCTCCACCTTTAAACAGGCACATATCACTCAGTTTGTATCGTCAGGACTCAACCAGAACCCATGAGAGCAGCCTGAAGCCTGTGTAGTAACATCACAAACCCTCCACAGGCTCCACGCTCCGGGAGCGCCTGAAGACCAGAGGTCAGGTTTACCTTCCACACTGCAGCCAGAAGGAAGTATGGGAGGATGTGATGGAGGCCTCTGTGTCTCCTGAATAAAACAGAGATCCAGCTCGTATCACAACACAACTGTTAACCAACACGTACAGCCAAAATGTGCACAGTTTCAACTCGGTTCACTGTAGCGCCCCCCCCCAGTGGTGGTACCCAAAGAGAGACAGTGGCAGCCCAGACAAGGCTCTGCAGGGTCGACCCTCTGTCTGCTGTATAACTACAAACTGCAGCCTCTTCCACTGCTGAGGCTACGTTAATGAATGAGTGACAAACACGATCTTTGAACCAAATTTCAACCAGAGTTCATTAACTGATTAGTCAGTCCAGAAGAAATTAATCTGTAGCAAGTTTTACCATTAGGTTTTAGACATTCACTGGCTTCCGCCTCTTTAATATGATATTTGCTTATAAAATTTACTGGGTTCTGTGATAGTGAAGCAAATCTTTAGGTGCTGGACTGGAGATTCCCCACAGCAGAGGCGCTCAGAGAGCAGTGATGTCTGTTCATAAGGTAGCTGGTCCCATCAGCTCCATCACATTAGAGACACTCTGTCAGTCTGCTGCTCCACCCCAACAGGCTCTGTCATTGTTCATTAAGACTGTGTTCACATCAGCTGATAAATGCTTCCTCAGCACATTTTCTGCTCATAGTTTTTTATACTGTTCTTATTATCACGTGCAGCTGACCTTAGGTCTGTTTCTACCTTCCTGTTTTTGTCATTCTTTCATTAGATTAAAGTTATCTGCATGACACGTCACCACCACTGCAACAGCACACATGCCAAAAACTTATGATGCTACCAACTTTTTATGTGCAATCCTCTCTGTTTCTGAAGTACTCTGATTTAATTTGAATATAGAATTATGGTTCTGGGATGATCTCAGTTTGAACTTAAAAATTGTGTGTATGGTGATGAATCCACCTGAGGAGTCCTTCCTGTGGTCTCTGCCCTGCAGGACTCACAGTCACTACTCCAACAACGAGAAGGATGAACACACTGGACTGATCAACGTCTCGCTTGAGGACCTTCAGCAGAGCACATGGCTGTTGTTGGTGTCAAACTCGCTGTTGCATTTAAAATAAATGAGAAAATGGGTGAAACCGCAGTGCAGATTGGAGAGTTTCTTTAGCAGGTTTAGTGTGACTGTGATGATGGCTGGAACGCTCAGCTGACAGCTCCTGTACGTCTTATTAACCCCAAGGAGTCGACGCGCTCCACTGCACACGCGTCAAGGTGTTACTGCCTTCAGACCACATGACTGTCACCCGAGGGATGGGCGATGCCTTGTTTGTGAAAAACGGTGTGTGTGACTGTGTTTAGTTACAGTCAGATTAGATGAATTCTGGAGGTTACTGTGAGTGAGCTCCAGCCTTTTCACAATCTGTGTACATCTGTGTGTGTGAGCACAAGCTCAGCTGAAGGTTAGAAAGGTCAATGGTCTCATTCCCAGTTAAGACTTGGGGGGAAAAAAAGAACATGGATTATTTCCTGTTTTCAGATTTAATAAAATGTACAAACCAAAACGTTGATCCGTAGCCATGGAGCCATGCACTCAAAACAATGAATTGTGAAGAAAAATCAGCTTGTGGATGCAGGTCAGAATGGGCCGTGTTCACTAATGAGGACTCTTATGCTAATCTTAGCCCCTCCCAACTTGATGATCTGGTCGATAGTGCTCCCTGGTATAATTCCCAGGCCCGCAGACTTAAGCAAAATTCGTGAAAACTTGAAAGGACAAACTAGAAGAATCCTGCTTAATCTGGCAAGACAGTGTGAAAACCTGTAGAAAGGCCCTCTATGATGCCAGAGCCTCCTATTACTCCTCACTGATAGAAGAAAATAAAAACAGCCCTAGATTTCTGTTCAGCACGTTAGCCAGGCTGACAAAGAGCCAGAACTCCACTGATCCTTGTGATCCTTTAGAGCTCAGTAGCAACGACTTCATGAGCTCCTTTAATGATAAAATTCTGACTATTAGAGACTAAATTCATCACCTCCAGCCCTCAACAGGCTCTGATTCAACCTCAAACCTAGGAATCAGGGAAACAGCTGTTGGACTTAATGTGAATTTGGACTGTTTTTGATCTTCCTGAATTGGCTTCAATAATCTCCTCATCCAGACCATCAGCTGGTCTCCTAGACCCCATTCCTACTGGGCTACTTAAGGAAGTCCTGCCCTTAATTAACACGTCCTTACTGGATCTGATCAATCAGTCTTTACTAACAGGCTACGTACCTCAGTCCTTCAAAGTAGCAGTAATTAAACCTCTCCTGAAAAAGCCCACTCTGGATTCAGGTGTATCAGCCAACTATAGACCTTCATCCAGCCTTCCCTTTCTCTCCAAGATCCTGGAGAAAGCAGCAGCCAACCAGCTGTGTAATTTTCTAAATTCTAATAGTCTATTTGAGGACATTCAGTCAGGTTTTAGAGCGAACCACAGCACAGAGACACTGGTGAAGGTTACAAACCACCTCCTTATGGCATCAGACAGAGGACTTCTCTCTGTCCTGGTCTTGTTAGATCTGAGTGCTGCTTTTGACACCATTGACCATCACATCCTGTTACAGAGACTGGAACAGTTCACTGGTATAAAAGGAACCGCATTAAGCTGGTTTAAGTCTTGACATGGAGTTCCACAATACTATTTACCTTATATGTGCTTCCTCTGGGTAATCAGGAAACACTCCATTAGTTTCCACTGTTATGCAGATGATACTCAATTATACTTATCAATAAAGCCAGATGAATCCAATCAGTTGGCTAAACTTCAAGTCTGCCTTAAGGACATAAAGTCCTGAATGAGCAGCAACTTTCTGCTGCTAAACTCAGATAAAACTGATGTTATTGTGCTTGGCCCTAAACACCTTAGAGACACCTTTTCTAACAACATAACTGCTCTGGATGTCATCACTCTGGCCTCCAGCTCCACTGTGAGAAATCAGGGAGTTATCTTTGATCAGGATTTGTCCTTTAACTCCCACATTAAACAGATTTCCAGGACTGCCTTTTTCCATCTACGTAATATTGTTAAAATCAGACCCATCCTGTCTATTAGTCCACACATTTGTCACTTCTAGGTTGGATTATTTCTGTTCCTTATTATCAGGCTGCTCCAATAAGTCCTTAAAGACTCTCCAGCTGGTCCTAGCTTTCAGCTATCAGGCTCCTCTCCTGTGGAACCTCCTTCCAGTCTGGGTTCGGGGGGCAGACACCCCACATTTTAGGGCTGGATCAGGCCTTAGCCTATAGCAGCATAACTAGGGGCTGGTCCTAGACTCGGACTCCCATGATGCACTGGGCTCCTCTCTCCTCCTCTTCCTCTCCATCCTGATGCTTCATGTCTCTTTAATGTCTGTTACTAACTTGGTATCTTCCCCGGAGCCTTTCTGTGCTTTTCTCATCTCTCTGGTTCCTGTGGATCCTGGTCCTGGTTCTCCTGCTGTGGTTCTCTGGTTCCTGTGGATCCTGGTCCTGGTTCTCCTGCTGTGGTTCTCTGGTCCTGGTTCTCCTGACACTTTTTACTGATATTAGTCCTGTTATTATTATTCAGATCCCTTTCCCCCCTCTGATCCTGGTTCTGTTCCAGGTTTCTTCCTGTTAAAGGGGAGTTCTTCCTCCACTGTTGTCTAATCTAACATCTGATGCTGCTCATGTGGGGATTCTTGAATCCTTAATGTTGAATTCCTGAATCGTTGGTCTCTCTCTAATTAAAGAGTTTGGTCTAGACCTGCTCTTTATGGAAAGCGTCTTGAGATAACGCTGTTGTGAGTTGGCGCTATATAAATAAAGATTGATCGATTGATTGATTGACTTACCCCCGCGTTCTCCATCATGACTTTGAGCAGCTGTGTCAGTCTGACTAAGACTAATGGTCAACGAATGACTGTCCCCAGATCTGCTCTAAAATGCTCCCACACACACACGAAGAGGAGGGATCTGCTACTGTTATAAACTAATCTGAACCAGACGACCAGACATAACAGCTCACAGGTCCTGTCTGCTGTGTAGGACCAGAACCACAGTCCAGTGCCAACAGGCTGCCATAGAGACACACGGGTCCACCAGCACCAATAGATCAGATGCCTGAAAGGCTTCAGAACAAAGGCTCTGAGCCAAACCTCGAAGAGAAGAGAAACCTCAGAAACGTCCCCAGAACTTCACTGTCTGGAGGTTACATCTCAACCAACTGGCACCCACAGACCACACCAAATCAGGGATATGGGGACTGTGGGACGTTAATCCAAAGGGTTTCACTTGTAAATCATCTAACTTCCTGTTCGTTCTTATTTTGATGGGTCATGTTGTGATGGCCACCTACAATCTGCTGAGAGCTTCCTTACTGGTGCTGTACCCTGTATTCACCCCGTCCGTAACCAAACACGTACCAGCTCCATTTTTTACTCTAATAGATCCTAACCCTAACCCTACCGCAGAGTAAAAACACTGTTATGGAGTAAAAGTCCCACCAGCAACATGTATGACAAAATGGTCCCTCCCACTGTTACGTTATGGAGCCTTGAAGGTCCACAAAGATGATATTCTATGTTTGAAAAGCAGCATGAACTGGACATAATCCAGGAAAGAACCTGAAAAAGTCAGAAGTCAGATGAGGACTAAACTTCAATATAACAGTGTGTAAGAGATGTGACTTTATTGTACAGACAGACAGACAGACAGACAGGTTAATGGAACAGGACAGTTTGGTTTCAGTTCACAAACAGAAACAGTTGGCTGGAAGAACACATGCAGCAATAAATTATGTGACACCGATGTCAGGCGGCTTTATTTGACTCGATCTGATCACACATCACGGTGTGATCCACGGAGCAGGGTTCAAGGGTCTCGCTGAGCCGGGCTGGCGGAGTGGGGGGGGTGTCAGTGTCTGGGCTCCTCCTGGTCCACACAGGAAGCAGCATGGAGAGAGAGATGAGGACAGTAGGTAAGAGGATGAGGAGAGCACAGAGTAATGGGTGTTCATCAGTCTGACAGCTGCTCAGTTATCAGGTTTTACAAACACCAACCCAGACGTCCCTCTGTCCAGAGACATCACCTTGTTCCCACACGACTCCGGTGATCCTACGACTTCTCCTAGCGCCTCCATCAGGCTGACATGTGTAGCCGACAGCGAAACGTGTCAACAGGATTGTCGTGGGATTTGCTACTTGTATTCACGCCCCCCTCAGGATATACATGAATAACCGCAGTGACCTCCTGACTTTTCATCTAGCCCCACCCTCAGGTCAAACCTTTGGTGTTAGACTAGACACCTGTAAACGCATGATCATGATCAGCCTCTCTGCTATACTGTGTGCTTGCTGCAGGGACAGAAACACGCTGACACAGCAGCAGCAGTTACCAGCACGTTGATCCACTGAGATTCAGAGTAGATGAACAGAGCTTTTCTGTCTGTCCTCAGCACCATCACGTTCTCCCCCCGCAGCCTCCTCATCTCTTTTTCTCCGTGTGCAATGAAGATCTGGAGAGACAGACAGACACATGAAGGCCTGTTGCACACTCAGTCTACAGTTTCTCCACGGGGGGAAGCCATCGGTCTGCACCTCCCCAGGTAAGAGAACTGCAGCATTAGCACCGGCTACTCATTTGACACGTGTAGACACCGTTAACCGAACTAAATCCAACTGTAAGATAAAAGTATTACAACAACATCAGGAGGACTCATAGAATCCACAGTCAGCCTCACACCCCCCTGGTCTGAGGTCTCTGAGGCTGAGTGGACTCAAACATCAACCTGACAAAATGATGAAGATCAAACTGACCGTCTGGACTCTGGCCGGCCCTCCTTCTGGGCTCTGAGCCTCTGAACACGTGCATCTGGCTGAAGGACCTCGGCTTCCTACGTGACCCTGCAGGCCTGGTAGGACGTACACTGAAATACGAGGTCAGAGAGCATGTGGAGGACAACGCGTGTCATCACCATGGCAACATGAATCATCAGTCAGGTGAAGACGTGTTGTTGCAGGGGTAAAGCTTAAGTTAATTGATGACCTTCCTGTTGTCACCCACCTTGTCCAGGCCGTCCAGGCTCTCCAGTCAGGCCAGGCTGTCCTGCAGGACCAGAGTGGCCCAGCTCTCCTTTAGGTCCACGGGATCCCTTCAGCCCCTTCAGCACACAGTGGTTTTGTTACTGAGCAGGCAGTTAGACAGAGTGAGAGACACCAGCGTCTGACCACCGGTCCCTACAGTTTGAAGGAGGTCCTGAGCCAAGCTATCTGACCGGATCTGAGCGGTGCTGGCTGTGTGGACCTCCTGTCTCAGCCCGCCTGGTGGACCCGTCTCCAACAGTTAACCATGACTGCTCTGCGACGCCATCTCACCCACCGTTTCTTCATGGTTTTGAGCAAGCAGAGTGCAGGTGTGTGCTTCAGTAAGCGATGATGACAATCAAAGAGCAGTGACAGTGAGAGATGGGCGGGATCACTCTTGACGATGTTTTTCCTCCTTTACGATAAGGAGCTTTCTCTTCGTCTGTGTATCTGTACATAGATACCTACCATGGTTCCTCTGCTTCCAGGCTCTCCTCTGGATCCTTGCTCCCCCGTCTGCCCCGCGTCTGCCCTCTGGCCTGGCTCGCCCTGGAACAGCACAGGACACCCTCACAGCTTTCCCTCCATTCATAAGGTTTGCACTGTCTCTTCTTTGGATCTCAGTGGCTCCCACCTGTTGTCCGGGGCCTCCAGCGCTGCCACGTTCGCCCTGCAGACACACAGATTGGTCTCTGCAAACACCTTCACTGTTTCATCTTTATGTCACATTCCAGCAGCAGCAGAAGAAAGAAAAGGAACTTTCCCCCTCACCTTCTCCCCACGGGCTCCCCTGAGTCCTCTCACCCCTTTGTCTCCCTGATGGACACAGAGGAGAGGAGACATCTGAAGAGCTGCTCTGTAGGAACACCAGTGGTGCTCCGAGTGCCACTTACCCTGAATCCCTTTGGGCCTTCAGTGCCCTGTGAACACACACAAGACAGTAATCACTTCCTTCATGTTCCCACCACACACACTCACACACTCACACTCACACACACACACAGACACACACACACACTCACTCACTCACTCACTCACACACACACACACACTGACACACACACACACACACACACACACACACACACACACACACACACACACACACAGTCAAAAGTTTCTGATTATCTGGACTTGGTGTTGTAGTCGTGCTAATCAGACAGCTAGATTGATTTCCTGTCCTTTTTGGGTGGGGGGTTTGTTATGAATCTATGTCACGTCACCAAACATGTTGGCCGAGTGTCTCCGCACATGGAAACATGACATTAATGAGTCAATGGGGGCTGAATTTTTGCTATGTAGTACCTGTATGATCCCAGGAGCCCCCATGTCTCCATACAGCCCCCTCCAGCCTCTGTCCCCCTTCTGTCCCTGTGGAGAGATCAACAGAAGACACACACACACACACACACACACACACACACACTTCTGTGACTGAATGAAAATACTTGTGTGGCACATGTGATGTTCTAATCCTGATGGTGACGACAGAGACGTCTGGATGGACCGCCAGTCCTCACGGGTCATTCTATGATCATGTGACTAGTGAATCACTTTGCACCCAAAGGTTCTACGTGGGATCATCCACGTTGGGATGCGTGTGTGTTTGTTGTGTGGAGGCGATGCGCTCGGTCCACGTGGACCAGAGGCCGTCACGTGACCTGTAGCTGTGATGTGTCGGTGCTGCTCAGGTTTGGGGGCGGCTTCATGTGCCGTCTGGCTGATGTGTTAAGTATACGAACGTTTTCCAAAAAAATCCTAAACTTGTGTCCCAGCGACACCACAACAGCTGTCTGTAAGAGCAGCGTCACATCACATCAGCTCAGAGCTCTGTATGAGAGTGGGGGGGTGACACGAAGCTCTGCCTGTGACCTTTTGACCTGGCTGTCCCATGGCTCCCTGCGCTCCGTCTTCTCCTTCCGGACCCTTCACACCCAGCTGGCCCTAGAATACACACAGCATGTCGACAACACGTTTGCTCCTCTGACCCGCTCATACAGTCATCTTTATTATTTGTCTTTTAGCTGTACCTGTTCTCCTCTGGGTCCTCTGCAGCCCTGTGAACACACACACACACAGCATCAGATTTAAACAGACTCACCACGTGAGGAGAGAAAAGGCCTTTACATTACGAGGCCCGGCCTACCTTCTCCCCTCCCAGTCCGGTGATGTGCTCTCTGATGTCCACCTGAACAGTGGAAGGAAGCTTTAGAGACCTTTTATCAACATGTTTCACATTCAGCGTCTCTGTGTGGACGACTGGACAGTTTCAGACAATTTGTGTGTGTGTGATCACCATCAGCTCTGCTTTCCGTTTGAAAGGAGGAAACAAAGGTGGTGGAAGAGGAGGAGAGATGAAGACTTCACAGCTCGGAGCAAACAACCTGGATGGGAATCCTGCAAACACACACACAACAGATCATTTCTGTCTGTTGTGATAGGCAGCCACAGCCCTGCCCCCCCCCCCCGGTGAGGACGTTGTTGTACCATGTCCACAGTCATGATACAAACTCACTACTAACACCTCCTCATCTGCTCTTATTAACATCACCATCCGGCTGCTCATGGCAGGCAGCCTTCACTATGTTAGGTGATGCTCTGAGAGCAGGTGAGCAGCCCCCCCCCTCCCCAGTATGAGAGAAGATGGAAAGGGTGTAGCCAGTCTGAGGTGTGGCTCCCTCAGGCTCAGGTTTGTACTCACTGGCGGTGGCGAAAGGAAGAGCTGGCTGGAGGAGCAGGGCAGCCCATCCCAAAACCAGCAGAGTCGGCATCTCCTCTCCTGCAAACATCAAATCTACATGATGGGAAGCACAACACGGGCGTCCGTGTGTAGGACTCACACGTTTACCTTAGTTACTCTGGTTCCCTTTTTCTACTATCAGAATTTGTCCAATCACCCGGGGGGACGGACAGCAGCAGGACAGACATTTCTCATTGCAGACACTTAAATCAAGTTTTTTTAAAGAGTTTTGTTGTGGAAGCATGACGTCCCTGAAGGCTTTAATTGTCCTGCACCTTAAAGCCTTCAAGCTTTAAGCACAACAGTTATTGCAACAGCAAAACAGTGCAAGTCTGTCTGAAATAATCACCAGTCCTCCTCCCCTCCACAGACCCCCCCTTGACATCAAAAGGAGCCTGCATACAAACGGATTCACAAGAGCTGAGGTCCAAAGACACTTGACTCACTTCTGTAAAGAAAAAGACTGAATGATGCCGAGAGCAGATAAATGAACACCTCCTGAATCATCTCTGAACCGCCTGAATGCTGCTGACCCCCTCACAACGATGGCAGCACCCCCCCGATATTATCCAGACTCATCATGAACTGGAGGTTTACTGCTCAGGATGCCGATGAGTGTCCACATGCGTTGTGTCTTACCTCAGTGTCGTCTCCTCGTCAGCACTGTGGATGCTCGCGTCCTGCAGTGGCGATGCCTGACTGAGCTGCTCGTCTTCCAGCAGAGCCGGAGCCCAATCTGCTGGGCTTGCACGCTGACTCAGACTCATCTTAATAAACTCTGGAAATGCAATGCAGCCTCTGGCTCAGTATGCCAGTAATTATCTGATTATTTCTGCAGAGCTGCCAAAGAGCAGCCAGCAGGCACCAGGCTGCAGCGAACAGAGAAAGGAGGCTGTGGGACCTTCCGTCATACCGGAGCATCTCACTACTGGATTTACAGCGCGGCTCTTCACAGCCTTCACACAACTGGATCTGGTTCAGTCAACCCACCTGATGTGACTCTGACCTTTTCGACCATGTGCAGCTCAGGACCACAGCCCTTTATTCAGATGAGCCTCAGAGCTTGCACTGTTTTTCAAGGTGATTTTCATGAGAACTGCTTTTATCACGTAGATGTGTTTCCCCCTGGAGTTTCCCTCAGTTAAATACCAGAATGAGAATTATTAGTCCTGTTCCTGCAGTCAGTGCTATAGCTGCAGTTAGCTCTCTCTCTCTCCCTCACACAAAATGTGCGAGGGTCCTTGTGCACATGACGATTAGACAGCAGGACACCCCATGTCCTCACAGATTGGAGGAGAGTCCATGAGTGAGGCCAGTGGGACTGGGCTGGAGACCTTTAGCTTCTGGTGGATGTGCATACTGTGGTTTCTGCCCCATCACTCCCACTGAAATCACTTCAGGAAGGGATCCGCTAATGGCCAGTATGAGCAGGAGGAATGATGGCCGCACACAGCGCCAGCTTTATTAACGTCTGAGCCCAGACTGCCTTTTTCAGCCAGCATTGAAAAAATATTAACTTATCCTTTCAAAAAAAAAAAAAAGACCCACTCAGCCTCTGTTGGGACTCCCTCCTGCCGGGTGGCAGAATCCCAACAGAGTTTGCTCATGGTCATAACGAGATTCCCTAACAGACCACATGATTTATGCAGATCTGTAAGAGACCAAATCAGCCCATTTCTGCTGACGTGTGTGTATGTCATCACCCCATGTGTGCAAGTCCAACAAAAACCTTAGAAGATGTCGCTTCGCTTCAAAATATGTAGTTCTGTCTTTTATTGAAGTGTTTAAAACCACAAATAAAGACGGGAGTGCAGCAGAGCAGGTCTCCTACCATCTACAGTATGCTCCAGGACATTAAAAATGCTCTAAGATGTTAAAGAGAAACAGAAAAAAGGTTTACAGGCTACAAAATGTACACAAGCACTGGTGAGCTGACTCAGCGTAAAAGCAGGAACGTGAGAGATGAGGTGGCAAAACAAAACGTATGTACAAAACTGGAGGGTGTCAACAGCATGTGGAGAAAAAAACCCATTTTTCCTCCACAAACACTGGTGCTCTCACATCAGCCCTTCATTACAAAGTCCAGAGAATTGTGGGAAAATACCATCTATGCGGAGACCACGATTATTAAAAATCATTTTCTTCTGACAGCTTAAAAAGTGGGACTGCACTTCCCTTTGAGTGTTTCTTAAAACTGTATTCACTACACAGCTGACACAAGCATTCATTCAGAATAAAAAACTCAAGGAGAGACGAGGCCGAGCCAAGTTTAAATGATAAAATCCTCCTTTGTAAAATGTGTTGACTGAACACATCCGTCTGCAAAGCCTGGCTGAATAAAACAACATTTTATCCTCTGCTGCAGGCTCCTGTCCAGTAGATCCATCTCTTGATGTGCCTTGTAGCACCCGAGCGGCCGTCTGATCCAGCAGAAGCAGTCGTCTCTTCACGGTTTGTCGTCTGTGAGGCTGAGGCGCGTCTGCAGCTCCGCGACCAGGCGCCTCATCAGGCCGCCCAGCGCGTCGTGCATCTGAGCGAGCTGCTGTGGCGAACACCAACTCAGTTCTAGAGGCGTCATCTTGCAGGCCAGGGCCTCCACCTCCGACAGCAGCCCTCCAGCTCTCTGGTCAGGTGTTTGACCCCCGTCGTGCTCCGGACCCCCACCTGCAGGAATGGCCTCGTCCACCAGCTCTGTCGCTGCAAACAGAAAGATGATGTTGTTTACCTCATTAAATAGGACAAGTCTGAGGAGGGGGGTGGGGGGGCATCTAGGAAGTTGTAGGTGTAGTATAGTGTAGCTTCCTGCTTCACAGCAACGAAGTCTTCCCGCCCTTCACAATAAACAACAAAACCACAACTTGGTACTTCTACACTTTGTCCACAGGTTACATTTGATAGCCAGACTGTCTCCAGTCTTTATGCTAAGCTAAGCTAACGTGCTGTGCAGTGGATTTGATCTCCTCAGCCACCCCAAAGGGTTTTTTAAACTTCGTTCCCAAAATTTCAATTTAATCTTCAACAATTCCATGACTGAAATGTGGACTTGCACAAACTCTGACAACATGCATCTTAAAAAAAGCGTAACGATGGGTCGAGACTTGCTCGGCCAGCTTCAGGGTTTACATGTTGTGACTCCCATCAGAAATCAAAGAGGTTACATACCCAGAGTCTCGCCTGAGGCCTTCTCCTCCTCCTCCTCCTCTTCCTCCTCTTCCTCCTCTTCGTGGTTCTGGGGAGTGCTGGTCTCCTCCAGTTCAGAAGCCATCTCCATTTCATCAAAACTCTTCAATTCATCACCACCTCGTCCTTTACGCTGGAGGAGAGGTGTTCAGGTGTTTAGCTGACCGTTGTTAGTACAGTGAACGTGTGATAGGAGCCGAGCCCTTTCTTACCTGCTGTTCATAGACTTTAAGTGCCTTTCTGACATTGGAGATCTTTGGGGAGCGAATTGGCAGAGTCTTGATTTCACTGGGAGTGAGAGCGCTGAGGTCACCCACCGTTTTGATGTTTCTGGCGCGAACAAGCTGCCCAAACCCACGAGACCTACATGAGTCAAGAGCACCCACAGACTGTTTAGGCTTTCCATGGATTTACAGCACAACTACTGGACCCACTGACAAGCTTTCATTCTATGAGCCCTGAGCTGTACTCACCACATGTTGGAAGATATCTGAGGCAGCACAGCCTCTACAGGTGCAGAGCAGCCAACCAGGGCCGGGTAGATACAGTCTCTGGAGACAGGCCGCACCTCTTGGCTCATTTCAGAAATCTGGAAAAAGGGTCGGATCAGTGACTGGGAACAACAGCCTTATTTCATTACATTACTTAATTACATCTGAATCAAATGAAATGTTCTGTGTTGCTTGTAAGGAAGCCCCCACAGAATTTCCATCCAGTTCTGTGTAGACATTTAGCCACCCACTCATGTACACTAGAGGGGTAGTATGCCACTTTTTCACATCAGTCTGTCCACAGGTCTTGAGGAGTACTAGTGTATATGTGAATAAAGCTGAATAAAGTCTTTTGGGGACTTCAGAGGAAGCTGCACCAGGTCTGAAATTACCTCACGAGTCTGAAAATGAAAAAAAATCTGAGGGGAGTTAACAAGTAGTGAGTCTGCAGTTCATCTCTTCTTGACGCTACATTACCCACCACTAACACAACACATCCAAATCTGACCAAACTATCCACGGTTGAATTGCATTGTGGGTAATGTAGACAATAGGATTTGAAAATAAAGCAGAATGTGCAGAATAAAATGATTAAGATAAAAGGATGACAAAAGAGCAGCAGAATCAGTGTTCGAGGACTCTTCACTGCTCTGTTTGGTCTCACTGTGTCGCCTGTTCTCAGCAACTACTACCATGCTGATATCTGAGACTGAACTTAACCACAGCACCAAGAACAAGCTGAGGATGATGATGGCTGCATGCTGAAGCTTAGCAGCTATAATGTTTACCATCTTGGTTTAGGGTCTTAGCATGGTAGCCGGAGCACACGTCATTAGGTCCGCAGGCCTTCGGTGGTCCCCGTCTTCCCATCAACACGTCAAACTTTCTGTTAGCAGCTTCTGGGAGTCACTCTCTTAGGACCATGAACATCTGTACAAAATGTCCCGGCGTTCCATCCAATAGTGTCTGGAATATTTCAGT
The DNA here is from genome assembly GCF_042242105.1 of Pempheris klunzingeri. Classification (NCBI taxonomy): domain Eukaryota; kingdom Metazoa; phylum Chordata; class Actinopteri; order Acropomatiformes; family Pempheridae; genus Pempheris; species Pempheris klunzingeri. The sequence goes on from NC_092021.1 coordinate 220,997, forward strand.
GTGGACCGAAGTGGTGGAGCCACATGGCTAAAAACCCATTGACCTCCTGCTCAGCCAAACCAGAGCTACACAAAGTGAACAGGGGACTTGTGGACAGAAACATGGCTCTAAATGAATGCTGATATTGCAGCGTGTCTGCTGCTGTGTAAAAAGACAAGTCTGCGTGTGTTCTTTGCCAACACATTGGCCAGGATGGTGTCTGTCAGCTGGTCGTTTATGTGTGGGGGCGTACCAGGCATTTCTTGGAGCTCTTGTAGCCTGGACTGTGCAGGTTTCTGGGACTCAGGATCAGCAAGCCCTTTGTTGGAGTAGTGACATACTATAATAAGGAGCAGAAGGCCATCATGTTAGATAAAAGCAGATCCTTTGTTTAAGAAGTAGTTAAGAGCAACGGTGGCATCATCCACACCTTGGGCTGTGGGATGCTGCTGACTTTGGACCTCCTGGGGGAGCTGGTTCTGACAGCAGGGCTGCGGCGATCAATGTCGTCAGCCGTTTCCTGCTGTTGGATTGGATTGGCAAAAGATACACGCCTGGACTGCAAGGATAAAGGAGAAAATTAAAAGCTACCAGCACAGTACAAACAAACACATTTTCCAGTTTTGACAGAGGTGCTCATGTATTTGTGTAACTTACAAGAGCATGTCACTTACTTTGACAAGAGGTGAGGGAGACTCGTCCTCCAGTGGTCTCTTCTGGCCCTTTTTAAGAATACTAGTAGATGGGGAGGCTGAGGGAGACCAGGTTCCTCTGGTCCTGCCACTGCTGGGGCTTTGGCCGACATCCAGCCCCATTACAGCCTCCAGGTCCTTCTGCTTCACTGGAGAACCGTGAAGAACATCTTTGCTCAACTCTGATGTTTGCAGCGCTTCAGTGTCATCAGTCAGAGCAGCATCCAAACTGGGTCCTACAGCGTTCTCTTTGTTGGCGGTCTGAGTGTACTCCTCGCCCTGACACTCTACACTCTGGGTTTTGCCGTCTTGATCGCTCTCCTGTAGAGGCGTGCCATCGTCACAAGCGCTGGCCTCTGGGTGCTGGTTTGATGATTTGACCTCTCTGATGGAGGCAGACTGGTCCCCGTGCTTTGACGCGTCATCTATGACATTTGGACGGTCCACTGAAGGACAGCAGCTGTCTTCAGCTGTGTCCTCCACTGGAATAACTGGATCTTCAAGGTGGTTTGAATTTGAATCGTCGTTTTGTTTCTCTGTAACATCGTCAGCAGGCTCAGACACCGCTTCAGCCATCTCCTCTGAAGAGTCAGAGTCCTGCAGTTTCTCTGTTGGCTCAACAGGAGGTGCCAGTGTGTCCACAACTGATAACACAGACGAGTCACTGGGCAACGCTTCCTGAGTCTGTTCGGCACTGATCCCAACTGAGTCGAGCCCGTCAGCACACTGTACGTCCCCCGTGTCACTTTCTTGTGAAGAGGAATTATCAATGTTTGTTGATGTTTGTTCTTGCTCCTCCTTCCCAGGTGATGCACTGAGCGACCTGCTCCTCTCCACATTGTCTGTCTCAGTTTTCTCTACAACAGCGTCAGCCTCCATCTGCACTGGCGATTCTTCGTTACATTGCTTCTCAATGTTAATGTTCAACTCTTGTGTTTTCAGTGAATCCTTTAAATCTGTCGTATTTGTATCTGTTGTAGCGTCAAGGCTTTGTCCATCCACCTTTTGAGAAGTATCAGATTCACCGTGATTAATTTTGATATCTTTAGATTCATGGGTGAGAGGACTTTGAAGAGATGCTCGAGGCTTCCTTCCTCTCTTTTTGGGCATAGGGGGATTATCTCTGGTCTCTGAGGATTCAGACCCTGAGGTCTCTATATTAGCTACTAATGCTTGAGAAGATCTTCGTCTTGACAATCTGCCCCTGCCTTGGGAGGACCCCGTGGATTCGGCATTATCTAATGACTGAGAACTCTCTGGTGTTGAGCTAGGACTTGACTCATGTACTTTGCTCCTTCTGGTTCTACCTCCAATTGTGGCCTCTGTCTGACTAACAGCTGACAGTGGTGCCTGAGAATTGGACCTACTTTGCCTTCCTAATGACTCTTTATTCCCACTTTTATCTTCAGACTCTGCTGCCTCAGGTGATGCCTTGCTTCGTCTGGATCTACGCAGAGACTGGCTGTCAGAGGATGAGGGTGTGATCACTTGAGAGCCCTCTTGATGAATGTTGTCCTCCATAACTTCTCCTGTCGTCAGTTTGTCTTTGATCTCCGATTCATTACCAGACATGCTGGCTGTGCTTTTTCCATCTCGGGACTCCTCGTTAGTTGCAACCATCTCAGAATCTCTCCCCTCCTTTTTGGTCTTTACTATAAGATCAAACTCTTGGGTTTGGCCACTCATTTCAGGGGAAGACGTGACTATTTGAGAAACTTCCTTTAGATTATCTTCATTTTTTTCAGTCTGTTCTACATGCTCAAACTCTTGGGATTGGCCATCCTTCTGAGAAGAAGTGATCATTTGAGAATTTTTTTTTGGCTTATCATGCTTTTCAGCCTGTTCTACAAGCCCAACCTCAGGTGTGGCCATTTGGCTGGACTCTTCCTTGTCAGGCAAAACCTTTTTCTTCATTCTGCCGTCCTCTTTGATCTCCAATGATTTGCTTCGGCGACCGTGCTTACCCTGAGACTGGATTTCATGATCAGACTGCGAGTCAGTTTGGCTGGACCCCTGCGCTCTGGTGCTTCTCCTTCTGGGTTCAGGTTCATCAAGGAACTCCTCCGACTTGCTGTACAGTTTGATCTTCTTGTTTGGCCTTCCCTGAGAGTTGTTTTGGCTTGACTCACTCTTGTCTTTCCGAGCCCTCGTTCGCAATCCATCTCTGCCACTGTCCTGCTCAGCAGCTTGTTTCCTTCTTGTGTTTGGTCTGTTTTGCACTGAGCTCAACTTTGAAGATTCACTTTTAGGTTCTTCTCCAGAACGCCTCCTTTTGAAATGTGTGCAGTTGTTGTCCTGTTCCTCAGGGTCCTCTCCAGGCAGCAGAGGTCTGACTCTGTAGCGTCCAGACCGCCTAGGTTCACCTGGAGAAGTCTGGGTCATAGAGGACTGAGAATCGTCCAGAGGTGGTTCAGATTCTTCCTCTTGGCTTGAGGGTTTCATTTCCTCCAATGCAGAAGCTATTTTTGTACTTTCCTTAGTCTTCACTTCAGTTTGGGTGTCCGGGATAACATCCTCATCCTCCGTTGTGTCACTTGGCAGTCTGTCAGTCAGCCTTAATGGCTTACTTTTTGTTGAGTCTTTTGGCCTTAGAGGGGACTGATGGTTCGCAGGACACTGTGAGTTCATGTTATGCGTCTCTGTGAGCTGGGAATCCTGAGAGTTTGGACCAGTGGACGTCTGAGAAGCCTGGAAGGATGATGTCTTTTTAGTGTTGCAGCCTTCCAGGCTACTGGACGTCTTCATGAGGGGACCTGTGAATGTGGACCCACCGCTGGGGCTGGCAGGTTTTCCCTCAGCATACTTCTCCAAAGTGATAAAGGACTGACGGCGACTGTAGGGTTTCTGCGGAGTCCCTGAAACCGAATCTGTAGAGATGTTAGGACTTGTGCTTTCTTGTGCTGCGTCATCCCTCTTGGCATCATCAACAACAGAAACATCTGCTGACTCAGGAATCATCTCTTCCTGCTTGTGGTTTTCTGTCATGTTCACAGTTTGTGGGCTGGCATAGTCTTGAGTCTCTTTATTTAGAACTTCAGTGTCTTCCCCATTTTCCACTTCTTCCTGAGCAACCTGAAAGAAACCAAAGCAACTAAGTAACTATATCTGCCTGCAGGGATATAGATCAGGCCAAACAGAGATGCTTTTAAATTGTGGACATGTAGAAAACGCAAGTGACAAATGCAAATTCAAATCATCACAGATAAATTACATACAAGAATATTCTGGTCTTTCGTAACTTTGACTCCAAAGAATGAAACATTTTTACTGTGGACATATGCAGTGTGACAGTTTCCCCTTTCTGACACTTTGGAGTTACTACAGTACCTACAATGTTCCAAAGGTCCAGACCTCGTCAGCCTTTGAATAGACAGGTGTTTTCATGGAGCTGCATCATTAACACGACAACTTCTAATTTCAAACCTTTTTGATGATGAATTGTGACTGATTACAACATTGCATGACGTAACCTGAAAATGTCCTTTAAAGCATTCAGTTTGGTGTAAGACAGCACATTCCATCCCCAACCTTGATTATTGCTCCTAATGATTTCTGGATTACCAGTTCAACCTGGAGACGTTACCTTTAATGAATTTCACACTAAACCTCAGGTCAGAGTTGTGCCCAAAATAAGCATGGTCTGTGTGAGCCATTAAGCACAGCAAGAGACAACTTACAAGACAGACAAGACAGAATGGAAACCAGGACAGGGCAGGCTCCCAGTGGACTCTGTCCCAGCAGTGAGGATACTTTTTGTTTTGCTGTGATGGGGATGTGTGCTTCATTACCTTGCCAGGAGCCACTTTGGTAACATCGTCAGCTTGTTCAGTTGGCAGTTTGTCCCTGTAGAAAAAAGGGGTTTATTATATGAATGCTGGTTTTCATGAGAGCAGCATTAAGCTCGACTCTGGTAGCTGATGCTCTGAACTTACAAAGAGTCTTCTTGGCTCTGGGTGTACTGAGTGAAAACTGTTGTATCCAGAGAAGCATCAAGGTTGTTGTACATGGCAGGGATGTCAACCCTGTGCCAAAGAAAACATTAGCAATTAGCAAACAAGACTGACAACTTGCATTTTATAGACACCACAGGCGGACAGAAAGTCTCACCTTTTGGTCCTCTTCACCTCCTTCTGGTGCTCCGTCAGAACTCGCTCCTTTGTCTCAGGTGGAATGAAGACAAAGTCGATGGAGGCCTCTTCCTCCAAAACCTCTCTGCGATGCAGCTTCGGAGAGCCAAAGTCCAGCTTTGTCTGTTTACGGGTGCAAAGGATGATTATATAAAAATTTAAAAAAAACAAGGAAAGATTAGTAGAACATACACAACCTGCATTGAGAGAAAGCAAGGAGTCTTTCCGCTACTGTAACATTTAAGTGAGAAGGAAAATATTCCAAACACATTTTGCCCAGCTCCATTTTTAAATGAAAAATATACATCTTGTTGCCAGTGACACCAGAACACAAAAACATGTCTCCATGCAAATACAGGTGGTGTACATATCCATAAATCTGTGCTTTGGTGTAAAATACACATGTCCCTCCCTAACATATGTCTCATCATTTTGTCTTTGCAATCAAATGAGAACGTTGTAAACTCTTAGTGAAAAATTTAAAATCATGTTTCTATCACAGGACATCCGGCAAACAATATCTAAATACATCACATACATGTAGAAAATCACTAATCAATATACACCTATGTTGACTTCTGTATGCATTCCGGTCAATTGTTTTGTTCAGCAGAGAGCTGACAGGAAATTAGCGAGAAGAAAGATGCAACAATGGTCACTGGTCAAACTTGAGACGTTGCAGTCGCATGTCCGTGTCTTAAACAGTGAGGCCACTGCTCACCAGTTCGGTTCAACTGACAACCGTTTTTTCAATAGATTTCATCACACTGTCAGGACCACAATTCAAGAGGGACGCGCCATGCGTAAGTCCAAACTTACAGAAACTGGCTTGGAGATCTTCGTGGAGCTCCTGTCCTTGAGCTCAGCAACCTTTCCCGGCAGCGAGTCCCTCTTCCCCACAGATGAAACCGGCATCCCACTGAGCTTGGTCTCCAACTGGGAACTCTCACTCTGCACAAAGAAACGGCCACAAAAACAACAATGAGAACAGAGAGCAGTGAACATGGCTGAAATCTCAACACTAAAAACAGGTAAACAACTCACTGAGTACTGTCCACTGAGCTCATCAGGAACACCGACAAGCTCAAAGCCAGGAACAATGATCGGAGTCTTCTGCTTCACTTGGCTTAATATTGGTCTGTGTGCAAAAACAGAGACTGATAAGGCTGCTGCAAGCCCACTTAAAAGGATGGCTTTTCTATTGTTGCATTCCCATTCAGGCAGTAGGTAATCATCTTGACTTTAGAGGAAGAAAATTGGACCTTTTGCTTTGGGTCAAACTGTGAACCCAGAATTAAATACGACCTGACGACTGTCACCTGATATCATCGGGGTAAGTGAGGCTGACCGAGTTGGCAAAGGTGGAGTTCCAGAACTGGGTGACAGAGGTACGGAGCTGCTTGTTTTTGTGCGGAAACAACACAGAGAGCAGAGGCGAAAGCAGAGCCAGGAGTTCACTGTTGTACGCCAAAGTAGAGCGGGCCTGCAGGCAGCCGAGGACCTCACCGAGAAGCTTTTCCAGCTGCAGGAGCAGAGAGGCAAAGGGCACTCAGTCGATGCTTAAAAGGCAAACCAGTTTTTAAGCATTTCTTATTTTCGACAAAGCCCACCTTTGCTAGAAGCTGTGAGGTGAATCTGGGCGACTCACTGGTCGCCTGTTTGTAGAGGAGGGCGAGAGGTTGAATCAGAGTCGTCAGGACTTCTTTCACAGTGTTGGCGAGAACAAGGTTGGTAAAGAGAGCGGACAGGACAGAGACCAGGGCCAGTCCTGTGGCGTCAGAGGAATCTTCAGGGCCCTCCAGGTAAACCTCGAGACACTGAACCAGCAAGGACTGGAAGGTGGACAGATTCCCCAGGACCTTACTCCTCTTCTTCATCCAGTTTACTGGAGTGTGAGGAGCTGGAGAGACCAGGGTGTAAAGTAGTGAATTCTCCATTTAATCCAAGCGTGAGACTGAGATACAGTAAGCATAAATTCTTACACTTGAGCTTCTGCTGAAACTGAGGAGTGTACGGTGAGAAGTCCACACATTCCACCATGACTTGGAGGATACTGGCAACAGCATTTAACGTTGAAGGAACCTGGAAGATCACACAGTATCAATATGTCAACAACAAAACAAGTCAAACTATTATTTTGAAAATCCCATAATGTCAGGAGGAATAACTTCTAATCTAAAAGCAAACTGCAGGAAATTACACGCTAAAACTGTCTCACCATCAGGGCATCTCTGTCTGTCGCAGCTTCCATCTTTGCACAGAGTTCCTCGCAGCAGATGTTCTCCTCAGCTGTGACCACCAGCGCAGAGCAGCGGGCAAACACTTTGTACAGCTTGGACCAGGTGCAGAGCATCGACCTCTGGGCCACCTGAGCAGACACCAGCATCACATTCAGAACACTATTCTGTTTTCGGCACAGTGAAAACTGGATTCATGGTAGTGGTGTCGGTAAAAAAAAAAAAAAAATTTTCAAACAAACCTACCGGCTGTAGTGCGTCGCCATGCAGCAAGTGTGTGATGGGGAACAACAAGGCCGAGTGCATGGCACTGAAGTTGTGCTCCAGAGCGTCACCTTGGTTGACTTCATTAGACTGTACAAAAGGAGGGATTGAAAATGTTACTCGTGAGAGATTAAAGTTATGTAGTGTTCTGCTCAGGCTCCCTCACAGCTGTCAAGGCTCTGATCCAAGCTGCTCACACTCCTGTTCTGGCATGACTGGGCCGCTCTGCCTACCTGTGTGATGGTGTCGGTGAGCGGGCTCACCACCACACTCCACATCCTCCACAGCTGCTCCTTGTTCTGCAGAGAGCCAGTGCTGCCTCTGATGGCGCCCAGCACCGCCTCCCCAAACGCCAGAGGGGAAGTGGGGCCTGACAGACCACAGCCCACCAGCGTTTGGAGGCAGTGGAAAAACCTGCACAGACAGAAAGACACAAAGACTGTTTACTGTAGATGTAGAGCTTAACGATGTATTAAGGTGGTTAGCTTTTAGGGCCGGATCTTTTTTCTAAATTCATTACAACTATAAAAGATTGGTGGATTACTTCAAACTCATCCTGCAGTTCAGGTTTGCACCACCGGGGAGGGGGGCACCATAGTCGACGACACTCACTCTACCCAGGGTAAATAATATTACTATTGCACATTAATCATTATTCAATAATGATAGTCGTGACACGGGAGAGCCCTCTGGTAACCATGACAACCACACTACATTACGACAGACACCAGACGTCAGTGCTGCACTTCAAGTCACTGAGTAAATACTGAACATGACTTCACCTTACCGACTGGTCTAACGAGCGACTCACCTGTCGGCCCCTCAGGCTCAGCAGGTCTGAGCAGTTTCGGATTAAAAAGCTAAAAAGGAAACGGATTGCTTTTCTTTTGTTTGGACTGAAAGCAAAAGAAAGCACAGATTCCAGAGGTGAGTAGATGCTGAACCCACCTGTCGTCCTCTATGTAGGCTGCCAGCATGCTGCTGTTGTAGAGGAGCAGGATGAGGAACAGAGCTGGTGTTCCCTGACAAATGAAGTACAAAGTTTAACAAAACCGCTTTGTGAGCGTGTCTATGAATACTGAACACATGTGAGTAAGAGCAGTGGCCTGGAGGCACTCACATTCAGCACATCCATCTTGCCCACTTGGTAGGAGGCCGAGCCGAGGACTCTCTGGGGGATACCGTTCACTGTGGCCTCAAACAGAATCTGAGGTCAAAGGTTTAACAGCTGAATGGATATTGGGATTTTAGACATTTTATCCACAACACATTCTAGAAACTGAATCAAACCAATAAACAAAACAATTAACATTTTCAAATCAGTCTCATGCAGCCAGTTGAGGAGACCGAGAGTCACTGAAGCGGCAAACCATCGCACGTCAAAAGGATGAGGGGAACATTCATTTTCCTCCTAAAAGATGTTGTGTGTTTTTTCTGATTGAGGCTGATTACTTTGATGGGGCACTATGCCCCTTCTCAGGTTTCTGGTAGCAAAACAAGCAAATACTGCCTGCGAGTACGTGTAATGTCTTAAAGTTCTGGACAGCTCTGAGCTTATAAAGCACATGTACATTTTAGTCTCAATGAGACATGCATACAGATTATTGTGTGTGTAGCTGCAGTGAGCGAGACACATGACAGATGAGACCGATGAGGTGCAGCACATCACACTTGAGGGTTTCTGACCCTGGTTTCTTACCAGGACTTTGTCTGCAGGCACAGCTTCTGAGGCGACGATGCTCTGCAGAGCCTGAAGCATCAGTGTCAGCACCTCACAGCCCTGACGCTCCTTCTTACTACCTGCTGACAGCCAGGGCCCACAAGAAAAGAAAAAAAACAACATCAGCACTACACCGTGCAAACTTTTCAGGTTTCACCCGAGTAGGAGATGTTCTGGCTGAAGAGAGGAGAGTCATCATTGGGGCTGCCGGACCCCTCAGTGTGTTTTCCTCTGCACAGCGGTCCAGACCACAAGGCTCTGAGCCCTCAGACTTAAACTGATGATACTGAGACTGGGCCAGGCAGGAGAGCAGGACAAACCCTCACTGGTCCTTCTCCCAAACGACAGAGCCGGGACCCAGTCCGAATACTCTATGTGGAGCTGCGAGATGAGAACCACAGCTTTAAGCCCCCATCGTGCGGAGCAGCAGCCACAACAATAGCTCAAATGGTTTTCTATTAGGCCATTAGACAAAGCAGTGGGAGCATCAGTCATTAGGAGTCTTATTCAGCCCTTCATTTAAAAGCTGGACTTAAAGTAATCATGCTTGTTCAGTCAGTTCTGTCAAACATGGATTACTGTGGCAGTGAGGAAAGACAGAAGGCTCGTGTGTTTACTGCCCAACAAAAGTAGAAAGTGCTGACAAAGAAAATGAGTCGATGGGCTGCAGCATTCGGTGCTTAAACACAAAACCGTAACGATTCCTCTGATCCACTGCCGGGACATCAGATTAGAAAGGTGGAGCAAATGAGCACAACATTCATGTGAACTTCCAACCAAATTACTTGACTTCCAGGAACTTACCGGACTCTATCGTTACGTTGACAAAGCGGACAAGACTCGTCCATATGACGGCCAGAAGAGGAGCTGTAGGAGGAGCACAAGAGAAAAACCGTAACGCATTCATCTGTTACTCATTGTTACTGTTATACATTATAATGGCTCACAGAGGGACTTAAACAGCACGCCCCCACCAACGCTGGCCCCCACGTTGTTTCTACTGCAGACCTAATTTTGTTCATTTCTTGCACACCAAGAAATGAAGTTACTGCATCTTTAGTCGGGTCCCTGTAAGACTTCAGTCAGACACACTGTCAAGAACAGCCGATTCCATGTTTGTGAATTCTGGGCATTTCCACACACCACAGACTCGCTAGCAAAAGGACGTTAGTCAGATACAGGTGTGGCGCTCACCTGGAGCGTCTCTGCCGACGTTGATGAATCCATCTCTGGTGTGCGAGGTGAGCACAGCAGCATGCTTAGTGAAAGTGGATGCACTAGAGAGAAGCGGGTGGTTCACGGGTTCTGCAAACAAACGGGACATAATTAAACCAAGTTTAAGATCAGCAGGCCGCTGCCTGTACAGGCAGGAGAGCTGGGCTCTGACTCTCACCAAGACTCAGCACCAGTTTGTTCTTTGCTGCTGTGGCAGTGACCTCTGGTCCCAGAAAAAAGTGGAGCAACATCTCCAGGCCCAGCAGCTGGATGGAGGGGAAGGTCGTGGGGATGTGGACGCTGGAGTTCAGGCTCATCCGAGATGAATTGGCTGAGCCGTTGAAGCCTGGAGTGCCTGCGAAAAAAATAAATACAAATTACAGTCTCACCCCGCTGGATTTCTGACCAGCACTACGCACCCCTCCCTCCGGCCCACAGCAAAGTTTAAACCGCCCAACCACACAATATTTGTGATGGTCTTGTGGGAGCCACAGAATCCCAGACAGAGCAGTTGTCTAATGGCGCGTTTTCACTAGTACCTACTCAGCTCTACTCAGCTTGGTTGATTTTCCATTACAGTAGCGTACCACCTCAAAGTGGGGGGGTCGTCATAGCAAGGCGACCCGAAACTCCGGTGGCGTAATTTGTATGTGGCACAAACAAACACAACTAAGGACATGGAGCATTTGGTTTGTGTGTATCCGTTTACCTCGTTCACAGAAATAATAAAAACGCTCAGTCTGTTTCCAGGGTTTTAAAAACGGCGGGTCTGATTCTTGTGAACGAGTCGCTCTCGTGATTCATCCAGTGACGTCACTCCCTGGCCAATCAGTGGCCTGCAGTCTGCAGCCTTCAGCTCGACTCAGCTCGCTTGGAACCCCGGCCGAGGTGGTACTAAAATAGTACCTGGTACCAGGGCTGGTGGAAACGCAACCAAACCGAGTCAAGTGGAGTCGAGTCCAGGAGGTGCTAGTGGAAACGCGCCATAAGGCAGACCTGCTGGTGGTGCCGTAGAGAAAAGGTGTTCTCCTCTGCATTGAAACCAAAGATGAGGTCATCTGATAACGCTGCTGTTTAAACAGACGCTCTGAGTTGATGATCTCGGGTCCAGTCGGCCTCCTTCACACGTGAGACCGTGAGTTTAATGTCCAATCTGTTGGAGCAGCTACTTCAACACAGTGTGATCATTAAAATCGTAAGTCAAGGAACTCACTTCTGTAAATCATCTATAAATACCCCCCCCCCCATCCCATCACCTTATTTTTTGAACTCCCAACTGCCCAATGGGTCCCAGCCAAGCCCCCAGCCCTCCCCCTCCTGTAAGGTCTCAGTATTTGTGTAAGCTGGTCTAGGGGGCCAACAGGCCTCTGTGGAGGGGGGTGGACATTGGAACGTACCAGTCTTGGGTGTGCCAGGTATAACGGCACCATTCTGACCGATGGCTCTAGAGGGGGTGCCCGGGACCGAGGAGGAGTCGGATCCAATGGTGCACTGAAGCAGAGGAGCAGCAACCTGGAGAGACAAACATGCTGTCATCTGCACGTCTCAGGACGTCAAACATTAGACCTTTTCAATGAGAGGACAATTTAACATCATTAACTGAGAGGACATAAAGACGTGCACGTTAGTACATGTGAATCCATTATTCATTCAGTAAGAGAGCTTGTAGCGCAGCAAAACTGTCAGTCAGCTGTTGTGTACAGAGTGACCAAGGGACCTAGCCAAGGAGCTGCAAACTCATCTGACACTGAGCAGTTATTGCCGGGTTTGGGACAGCTGACAGCTTTTCTACAGCAAAGCTAACATATTTCACACATAACTCCATGTATGTATCTGGCAGCCCTGTCATACTGGAGATGTGTGCACACCAAGACTCAAACTGTCAAAAAGGAGACTGAAACCAGGTTGGTCTTCTTCTGCTTGTCCAGCCGTCACTGATTTTAAATAACTAACCAGCACCAGGTTGGAAGGAACCAAAAACTGACACGCAACAAACTCTGTCATTCAGACAACACTGGAATATCAAGGGTTAGGACTGACAACGTACGACAACTACATCTCTCTGGCAGCAGTTTTTAAACTTGTCGTGTCCCCCCGATGGGCTGGGGCATTTCTGATTGGTTCCTAATGTAAACATAGCTGTCTCTGATTGGTTATTAAAGATGACATTACACGCTCCCCAACATGAAGATGCTATTACACATACATCAGCCAACTTCACACTCAAATGGCATCAGCTCTCATGTCTGTGTGTGGCTTCAAATGAACACATGTAGGATGTAAAATAGGTTATGTAACACAATGTCCTTCATCACCATCCGTATGAGACCACCATCTCAGATTAATCCTCATCATCACCAACACCAACACACTGTGTGTGTCCACAAGCAGACATCTTTCTCACGGAGCATGTTTCTGTCTTTGTGCTGATTACTGAAATGTTTTCATATCTGCATCCGAATAAAGCAGACTGAAAAAGAAACATCGTGGTGAAAAGGTCCGAATAAGACCAAGAGTTACTGACACACGTCCTTTCATTAGGTTACTACAGAAACGTCTCCAGGACGTCACCTCTGAATTCTGTTAATGTATGAACATGCACACATATTTAGAAACCAACACTGAAGACCATGGGCGTACTGTGGGATGTGTCCCGATTTACTCCAGCACCCTGGCTGGGACAATCAGAGAGTGAGACAGGGAGGAGTCAAACCTGATCAAAGTTGGGCGACAGGTTGGACCCAAGCTGGACTACCAGGTACCACCAGACCTCCACCTTGGTGAGCAGCAGGGCCTCTGTCCTCACGTGGATGGATGCCAGGGGCTGCATCAGGAGCTTCATACGTTTGCTACTACACAGGATGTCTTCAGGAGAGACACGTCAGAAATTCAGAGCTTTGCTATGGCAACAGAGCTAAAACAAAGAGCTCAGAAAGAAGATCCAGCCGTCGACTGGCTCACCTGGATTCAGAGCAAAGTTATCTATGAGGCTCTTCCAAGCAATGAAGGCGATCTTCTTGATGGTAGGAGAGGAGCTGCGGAAGCCAAGTTCCTCCAGATGCAGCAGGGAGTTGATGAAGGGACCTCCTCTGTGCAGCAGCTGTGAAGGAAAACCAGCTTAATCTGACAACATCCAGACTGTTGGTACACCGCAAATGCAGATCTTGGTTCTCTGTTAACTGAAAGCTATGCATACATAATGCTCTCAAACTGAGACCACGTCAGTCTGGACTGAGGCTCATCTTTTCAAACCAGGACGTTGATCGAGTTCTCTTTACCCTCAGTTCAGACCTTTGAATAGTAAATCTCCAATGTCCAATCCAATGTTCTATTGTCACAATACAGCTGCCTGAAGTAGGCGTAGTTCAGACATGTCTGACAGCTAAATAGCTCCATCTTAACAGCCCCGCCAGTCTGTGGTCCAGATATAACGTGTACAGACAAACGCACACACTTTACCTTCCCAAGCAGCTTTACAAATAAGGGCCAGAGCTTCAGGACATTGGTCTCATTCTTGGACATGAACAGCTTCTGGAGCTCTGGGATCAGTTTCTGTGAAGACAAATGGAGGCACATCAGCAGTTACTTTCCTCTGGTGTTTACTAAGAGCCGCTGAGGCACTGCTCATGTCCATTCATCCCACAAGGTTCAATCAACACCGTTACTGCCCCGCGCTCTCTCACTCACTGAGGACATCATCGGTTCGATGACAGCAGCCACCTCCATCTGGTTCTGCAGGAGAAGAGGCATGCCCATCTCCACGGCCGCTGCGGCCCGCAGGCGCACCTTGGAGGCAGAGTGGACCACCAGCGGGACCACCAGCTTCGCCCACTGTACCACTCCATCACCCATCTGGGACGGCACCTGCTCCAGCATCCTGAAAATACCCGGGAAAGAATAAAATAAAATCAGAACCAGGCCTGTGATCAACCAGTACACGGGATGATAAATGAACTTGTTTCAGCATGGACACAACATGCACGTGTAGCTCCTATGGCAGGATGCAGCGTTACACTACACTAACTGGTTTAAAAATCATGACAAAGAGCAACATCAGACACAGTTCAAGGCACCCTGGTGACTTATTGGACTGTTTAACTGAACCAACACAGGGGACCCTGCAGGGTGAGAGCAGAAATGAAGGCCGCCGTCACCACCACTCCCATATGATCAGCACACTTCCCCTGACACCAAACCAAAGAGGGGTTTATCACACTAATGTCTACCTACTGACTAAACCTGTGCAAAGTCAACTGTCCCTCAGTGTCCCCAATAGCAGCTGAACTGATGCTTAAAATCAAAATTAGGCAATAGAGGTTACTAGCTGCTTATGATGAATAAAATCAAGTTTTTGTCATAAAGACAGTTAAACAAAACCTTTTGTGACACTCTTCAGGCCTCTGTCTGTCTCACTCGTAAAGACACGGGGAAAAAGGCCTGCTATTCATTTATGATACGCCAAGACAAAATACATGTAATTCTCCAATCCAGTGTCATGCGTGAAAACTGCTGAGGCCATGTTACTGCAAGACAAACTATTACATACATCTCAATGACAAATTGCCAGATTTGTCCCATTATGCACATGTATGTGCACCAGTGGAGACCTGTAACCATGTGATCCAGGTCCTGTTCGAGCATAGAGATGCATCCAATGAAGCGTCAACGTGTTCTTTTACCTGATGACAACGTTCAAGGCCTCGTGCTCCATGACCACAGACTGGATGTCCTCTCTGCTCCACACACTCTCCAGTGTGTCCAGTATGGACGACACCTGAGGGAGACACGGATCAGTACACCAGCACTGGGATACCTACAGGCCTCCGCTGCCACCGTCCCACACAGCTAAGTGTCTCACCTTTTTGGCAACCACATCTGGAGGGAAGCTCTGTTTGGAGATGACCCACAACGCTCTGGTGCATGTGTTCTTATCCGTCGACTTCACCACCAGGGAGCAAAGTGCCGTTAGGATTTCTGCTGCAAGGCTTTCTGGTACACAAACAAAGGAGAATCACCGTCATTCACAGACGCTAACCCCACCAGGCCACGTCTGAAATACCAACACTGAAGAATAAAAAAAGAAAAGGTACCAGGCGCTCCAGAGACGACATGAGAATGGTACACACAAAACCCCAAAGCCTGCAGGGCAGCCTGGCTCAGCTCTGCATTCGGACTGCTCATGTGAGTCTGAAAATACATGAGACGACGTTGGAATAGATTAGCATCATAGAAACGAAGAGCTTTGATAAAAATACGGGACAGTCCGAGGTTCCCCCAGCTGTACGCGGGTCGGTCATGTGCCAAAGACTCACCAAGGCGGCTTTGCCCAAACGAGAAAAGTGCTTCTCAACTGCAGGCAGAAACTGGCGGCCTTCCTCTCCACTGAGCCGACTGGAAGACAAAATTCATCCTCTTACTCACACTCGAGTTGTGTCTGAGGCAACACAAGCTCAGACATGTCCAGAGGTCTGTCAAAGAGTAGCACAGTAACGTACTTGGCGATGGTGAGGTAGGCGTCCGTCTGCTCAGACTGCTCAGCAGCGCCGTCCTCCAGAGACTCCAGCAGGGGGAGGAAGCTGGCGCTGCTGGGAGGCCCCGCCGTCGCCATCATTATCACCCACTTCGTCAAGACCTTCGACAGAGCAACACACAGGAAGCAAGAGAGAGTCGGGAGTCATGTGAGAAAACGGGGAGACACCAGGTCACTCTGTAGAAACACAGAACTGACTGCCTGAATACAGCAGTCAAGCCTCCCATCCACATCCATCAATGCTGTCTCCTGCTACTACTGTACACCAGCAGCTCTGGGTAAAAATGCATTAACGTTAAGCTGAATCTGACAGGCAGCTTCAGTAATCGCAGGCAGCCTGGGAGAGAAGTCCTCACAGGAGGAGATAGACAGAGGAGAGATCACACCCATCTATGACTTTCCAACATGGAAAAGGGGTGAAACTGCCCTTTAAACTGCTGCATTAACAGAAGCGCAGCCACTGATGGCCTCTCTTGCTCACGTGTGGAGGAGGCGTCATGGCCGGCCGGAATCTGCATTCGTTCACTTTGCCAGTGATGCACAATAGGCCCGGGGTAGGGGGGGGGGGACAAGGCCCAGGGTAGGGGGGGGGACAAGGCCTGGGGTGGGGGGTGGGGGACAGGGCCGGGGGGAGGACAAGGCCCAGGGTAGGGGGGGGGACAAGGCCCAGGGTAGGGGGGGGCAAGGCCCAGGGTAGGGGGGGGCAAGGCCCAGGGTAGGGGGGGGGACAAGGCCCAGGGTAGGGGGGGGGACAAGGCCCAGGGTAGGGGGGGACAAGGCTACCATGGCCTCCTGTCACAGGTGGCATCATGACGACACATCGTAATGGACATACCTCAGTGAGCTTTCAGGCCAGATGAGCTCGCCCTCCGCTGGATCCAGAGCTGTGGAGAGTGGAGATAAAGTTTGGGTCAGATGTTAACCAGTGTACACACAGTGTGTCTGTCTGAACCCGATCCGATCCGATCCGATCCGAGCAGCCTCCAGTGGGCCACAGGCAGCGGGTGAGGCGGTGCTGCAGTGACACTGGAGACAGGAGCAGCCGGACAGCCCGGGCTAGTCTCGGCTAGTCTCGGCTAGCTTCAGCGTTAGCAGCGCTAGCTTGTCCAGCCCGGAGCTAGCGGGGCTCCACGCTCTCACAGCTGCACTTCACGAGCTCATAACACCGCGGCGACACGCGCCTCACCTGTCCGCTCACCTGTCCGCAGGACCGGGCTTCATTTACACTCACCGACAGGAAACTAGACGGCGCCAGCGAACAAAAGTGCCCAGTGAGTGCTCACCTTGGAGCTCAGGACCAAGCCCACAGACACAAGAGACGCCGGGGCTCCGTCCAGCCAGAGTCCGCTCCACGGCACGGATCACGGTCACGGCTTTAACACCTGGGCCTCCTTGTTTTGTTCCGCTTTTCCTGGTGCTCTTACCCCGCGAAATTGCTGGCGCCAAACCACCACGCCGACGTACAAAATTACCTTTGACCCCATGTACGTCACATCCGGGCCCGCCCCTCCGATCTCATAGGAGGAGGAGGCAGCTGATGGTGGGACAGACTCAAGCAGGAGAGTGACTGAGCCTCAGCTGGGGGGGGGACACGTCACACAAAACCACTGATAAACAGAAACAAAAACATGTTCGTGAAGTACATAAAAACAGTAATCTCCTCATCCAGACCGTCAGCTGGTCTCCTAGACCCCATTCCTACTGGGCTACTTGAGGAAGTCCTGCCCTTAATTAACACGTCCTTACTGGATGTGATCAATCAGTCTTTTCTAACAGGCTACGTACCTCAGTCCTTCAAAGTAGTCATAATTAAACCTCCACTCTTGATTCAGGTGTATCAGCCAACTATAGACCTTCATCCAACCTTCCCTTTCTCTCCAAGATCCTGGAGAAAGTAGCAGCCAATCAGCTGTTTAACTTTCTAAACTCTAATAGTCTATTTGAGGACTTTCAGTCAGGTTTTAGAGCGAACCACAGCACAGAGACACTGGTGAAGGTTACAAACCTCCTCCTTATGGTATCAGACAGAGGACCTCTCTCTGTCCTGGTCTTGTTAGACCTGAGTGCATCAGACAGAGGACTTCTCTCTGTCCTGGTCTGGTTAGACCTGAGTGCATCAGACAGAGGACTTCTCTCTGTCCTGGTCTTGTTAGACCTGAGTGCATCAGACAGAGGACTTCTCTCTGTACTGGTCTGGTTAGACCTGAGTGCATCAGACAGAGGACTTCTCTCTGTCCTGGTCTGGTTAGACCTGAGTGCATCAGACAGAGGACTTCTCTCTGTCCTGGTCTTGTTAGACCTGAGTGCATCAGACAGAGGACTTCTCTCTGTCCTGGTCTTGTTAGACCTGAGTGCATCAGACAGAGGACTTCTCTCTGTCCTGGTCTGGTTAGACCTGAGTGCATCAGACAGAGGACTTCTCTCTGTCCTGGTCTTGTTAGACCTGAGTGCATCAGACAGAGGACTTCTCTCTGTCCTGGTCTTGTTAGACCTGAGTGCATCAGACAGAGGACTTCTCTCTGTCCTGGTCTTGTTAGACCTGAGTGCATCAGACAGAGGACTTCTCTCTGTCCTGGTCTGGTTAGACCTGAGTGCATCAGACAGAGGACTTCTCTCTGTCCTGGTCTGGTTAGACCTGAGTGCATCAGACAGAGGACTTCTCTCTGTCCTGGTCTTGTTAGACCTGAGTGCATCAGACAGAGGACTTCTCTCTGTCCTGGTCTTGTTAGACCTGAGTGCATCAGACAGAGGACTTCTCTCTGTCCTGGTCTTGTTAGACCTGAGTGCATCAGACAGAGGACTTCTCTCTGTCCTGGTCTTGTTAGATCTGAGTGCATCAGACAGAGGACTTCTCTCTGTCCTGGTCTGGTTAGACCTGAGTGCATCAGACAGAGGACTTCTCTCTGTCCTGGTCTGGTTAGATCTGAGTGCATCAGACAGAGGACTTCTCTCTGTCCTGGTCTGGTTAGACCTGAGTGCATCAGACAGAGGACTTCTCTCTGTCCTGGTCTGGTTAGATCTGAGTGCATCAGACAGAGGACTTCTCTCTGTCCTGGTCTGGTTAGACCTGAGTGCATCAGACAGAGGACTTCTCTCTGTACTGGTCTGGTTAGATCTGAGTGCTGCTTTTGACACCATTGACCATCACATCCTGTTACAGAGTAGTGATGGGAATTTCGTTTCTTTTTAGAGAGCCAGCTCTTTCGGCTCCCAAGTGGCTCCTCAGATTTTTTTGTTGCT
>NC_092021.1:250000-285000 GCF_042242105.1 Pempheris klunzingeri
CAGGCCGATATGCAGCTTGCCGTCCATCATATGACCGCTTGCCTGACAAAGACTGTTTCAGTTCTAGAAAGTTTTGGGAGCAACGAGTTTGGACACTTTTCCCCCCAGTGATCCTCACCTCCCTGCAAAGCCCGAGACGTCATCGTAGCTGTCATACACCTCCAGGTAATCTGCCAGACACCCGGTGTCTTCCTCCACATCAAACTCCAGGAAGTGGAGGCGGATCTTCTGGCCCAGACGCACACGGATGTGCCAGTAGCAGATCTGTTGGTCCTGATACTCCTCAGGGAAGCCGGGAGACTGAATGAGCTTCTGCTGATCCGTCAGCACCCCCCCACACTCCTTGGCTGTAAGACACATGAAGGACGTGTGGGGTTTAGTCTTCTCAAACACACGTGTACATGGGATACACAATAATAATGACAACAATAATGACAATACATTTTATTTACAGAGCACTTTTCTTGAAAGTCAAAGACAATCTGAGCAGGAGAGTTTTGATTAGTGATGTGAACATGGAGGGATCGGTGCCATCTCTGATGTGTTTGGGGAGAAACTTCCAGAGGGAGGGGGCAGCTAAGGAGAAGGTTCTGGACCCCAAGTCCAGTGCTCGGTCACGAGGTTGACGTCGGAGGAGCGAAGGCTGCGGTAAGGAGTGTGGAGGTGGAGCAGGTCGGTGCGGTAGGAGGGGGCCTGGTTATGAAGGGCTTGTGAGTGAGGAGAAGGATGATATAATGACATGAGACATGAAGTTGGCTGCACACACTGCCTCCTTCAACTACGAGACAAAACGAAGGACTGCCTTGGAGCAGCGAGGTGCTACACAAACCTCTGATGATGTGATCACACGCAACTGTTGGATCAGCCCGCCATCATGCTGACCATGACAACACACGATAAGGGTTCACGTAGGCGGCTTCTAGTGGCCACAGTGATGATGACACGAGCAAAGTCAGGTGACAGAATAAAGAGCCCATGCAGGGTGGAGACTTTCATCCAGGACGTCCGCTGTTTGTGTCCCACATGAAACCAGAAATCAACACTGACTAACGTAGTTTATGTCGTCTGTGACCTCCATCTAACATATTTTAACCCGAACCACCATCTTTTTCTAAACCTGAACAACTAGTGGTTTTGGTCACTAAACCTAACTAAACTGTGATCCCTTCACTACCTGATGTTACATACGTAATGTAACTGAAGTCATTTGTGTGTTGTGGCTGCAGCCCGTCTGTCCTATTGAGGGCGCTGAACACACTTGTGTGTTGTTTTGGGAGTTGCTGGAAGTGTGGAGTTTGCATGTTCTCCAGGTTCTCTGCAGTTCTCCGGCTTCCTCCCACAGTCCAAAGATATGCAGATTAACTGGTGACTCTAAATTGGTAAATCTAAATCTAAATTGTGAGTGTGTCTGTCTATTGTCTGTTGGTCCTGTGATACCGACTGGTGACCAGTTCAGGGTGACCCCGCCTCTTACCCAAAGACAGCTGGGATTGGCTCCAGCCCCCCAGCAACCCTGAAGGATAAACGGTATAGACAACGGATGGATGGAAATGGACCTGCTCTGTCGCTTCAGTCTGCTGATGCGTTGGCTGGATAGTAGTTGGATGAAGGAATGTTTTGACAGCAGAGTACATGTGGGGCGTACGTCACATCAGACTGTCATGAAAATGTACTTATCTGCCTCCATGAGCGGCTACGCTGTGCTCCATGACGGTTCCACACTAATTGAACTCTTGCGTCAAAGCAATCTTGTAACTTAAAAAGAGGCTGCCGAAATGGAAACACTTAAAGGAACAGCCCACACAAATATGAACACGCTGTCGTGTCCGAACTGCGGCTGAAGCACTGAGGCCCAAGTTCAGCATAGTTGCTTCTGATCTGATTTGATTTCTCTGACCTTTATTTAACCAAGATGTCTCTCGTGATTTGTTACCTCTTTAACAGGAGTGACTGGGCCACAGTGGAAGGCTACATTAGTTTACACTGAAAACCATGTCAGCTGAGGACCTGTGGATAGATCTGGGGTCTGAGCTCAGGCCAAGGGACCACTTTAAAATCTCCACAGTGTACTCCTCTGACACTCCTTTAATCAGGTGGTGGGGGCTGCAGCTGTTCATGTGAACCGTTCTGGTGTGAGGGGGGCAAAATGAATGCACCAGAGGAGAAAGAAGCTTTTGTTGAGCAAAAAAGATCAAACACAGCTTGAGTCTGGTGACAAAGGCATCAAAAGCTTTTCCACTTGACGTCCTCGAGGGAAATAAAATGTGATTTTGTTTCACATAATTTCTCATGTGCAGGTCATTTCAAAAGTCAGCGTGCACCAGGTTAACCAAATGTCTGGTGGAGGCAGCAACAGTGGCCTCCACGGCTCGCTGCTTTGACATGAGAGAGCGCAGCGCTGTACGAGGCTCTCGTGATCTAACGGCCACAGGGACATAACACCACACCTCGCCACCAGTATGAAATACAAGCCGTTATTCTGGCTTAAAGGGAATGACACATTTTCTAAATGGAGCCAAATCCGTGCATCGCTCGGGTCAATATTACTGTTGTGATATCTGAAGTATCTGTGTGTCAGTCAGTTATCACTCACAGGCGGCAGCAGCAGTGTGGCGAAGACATTCATGGATTACAGCTCTCACACTAAGAGTTCAGCTAAATACAGGCCTGTACTCCAACTGTTGTCAGATAGGTGTGTGGAGCGAGGAGGACGTTCACACACAGGGACACACACACACACGCACACACACACACACACACACACACACACACACCAAAACATCTCATATTGCTCAGACTAGAAAAACGTAGGAAAAAGTAGAAAAACACTCGGAGTGTTTTTATGACTGCTTCTGTGCTCTGATCAGTCTGACTTACTTCATGTGTACGGTGTGTTCGTCCTTGTGAGCCACACAAAGACACGTTTCCAGGCCTTGTGATGAATGTGTTCTTTTTCCCTCAGTGTCCACACAGTGGCACAGCTAGATACACTCAGAGTCCTTTTAAAGGCCTCTCAGCTCAGCACTTTAAATGTGTGTGAACACACTCAGAATGAATGAGGAAGACTGTGAACTCTTACTGGAATAACGCTTCAAATGAAGCTGGTGAATCATTGAGGCTCGGTGCTTTGAGTCAGCACCAGTCACTCACTGGGCTGCCTGGGTCTCACTTATCACTTCCTCAGCACCTCTGTGGGGCTTTTCCTCACTGGCAGCTTATCCTCACTGATATGTTGTCACTTCCTCTGCGTTTATTCCTGGTCTGACCGTGAGAACTCACAGGGTGGGACTCAGACTGTGGCTTTGAGTCAAGGGAAAACAAAAAGTCCTCTGTGCCGGCTAAGTTCTCCGTACCATCCCTTATGAATGGGCCCTGGCCACATCCAGAGTGGGTCTGTGGAGCCTCTGACCGTACTGTGGGTACCCTGCAGGCTGACACCCCCCCACTGGGACTCACAACTCTGTCACCACAGCCAGGTAATTACCACGTAACCTCTGACCTCTCAGTCACATGTTTTATGAAGCTGTTATCAGCAGCTGCTCACTGACATGTTCAGCAGAGACCATCAGCCTGACCACCTGAATAACGTCAGCTCAGGGACCATCTGGCTTTTTGGCCGTTAGATTCTCCCCTCTGTTCCCCAGACAGTCTCTGTCTCTGTCTCTCTGTCGGCTGTCTGGTGCCTGACAGGCAGCCTTCTGTCAGAGCTCTGTGGCTGATGAAAGCTATGGACCAGCAAAGAGCAGCATCAGCAGAGAGCTCTGTCGCACTGAGAGTCTCTGGGACTGTCGCTACAAGCACTTCACACACAGTCAGTGTTAACAGAAAACTACTGATCAGTACAGCTTTAAGGACAGCATTCAAGGAAGCGTTACCACCATGTCTGAAAGGTGTACTCACAGTTGGGGTTGTAGCAGTACACATCCCACCTCTCACTTTTGTTCCGCCTCTGTCCGTAGTCGATGATGCCGACCTTCCCAAAGCCACACTTGGCTCCAGCTTTGACGATGGGGTAGCCAACATGTCCTTTGTCGAACCATCCGGCTGCACACACGTGGAAACCTGGAGGAGAGGAACACACAGGTCACAGGTAGAGCAGGTTGTCCCTCAATCAGAAGGTCGGTGGTTCAATCCCCAGCTCCTATGGGTCAACAACATACATGTGTCTGAAAGAACAGTCTCCTCCGGAATGAACGATGTGTGAATGGGTGAATGAGGATGTGATGTAAAAGTGCTTTGAGTAGTTGAAAAGACTAGAAACACGCTGTACAAGTACAGACCAGGAGCAGCTTCTGGCGCTTTTCCATCACACAGTTTTAGCTCGACTCGGTTTGGGTCATATTCCATTACAGTAGCGTACCACCTCAAAGTGGGCGGGGTCGTCATAGCAAGGTGGCCCGAAACTCCAGTGGCCTAATTTGGATGCGACACAAACACAAACACAAGTAAGGACATGGAGCGTCTGGTTTGTGTGTATCCGTTTACCTCGTTCACAGAGATAATAAAAACACTCGATCTCTGTTTCCAGGGTTTTAAAAATGGCGGGTCTGATTCTTGTGAACGAGTCGCTCTCATGACTCATCCAGTGACGTCACTCCCTGGCCAATCAGTGGCCTGCAGTCTGGTGACATCGCATTTTCAGCTCGACTCAGCTCGCTTGGAACCCCGGCAGAGGAGGTACTAAAAAAGTACCTGGTACCAGGTACTATCGCCTAGTGGAAAACCAAAAAGACCGAGTCGAGCCGAGTCGGTACTAGTAGAAAAGCGCCATTAGAGTCAGAACAGGCCAGATAACAGAGGACCCCCCAGGTAGGCAGCTGAGCAGAAACTCAGTTGGAGCCACTGACAGGGAGGGGGCCGCTGGATTCAGTCCTGCGCCCACAGTGATATTAACCCCCCAAGAAGCTGCTCCCAGGCGTTTACAACATGTGTGGGAC
Organism: Pempheris klunzingeri; assembly: GCF_042242105.1. Lineage (NCBI taxonomy): Eukaryota > Metazoa > Chordata > Actinopteri > Acropomatiformes > Pempheridae > Pempheris > Pempheris klunzingeri. Next base: position 254,938 of record NC_092021.1, read on the forward strand.
AGTTTAAAGTTTGGCACAGAGGCACGCAGCAGCAAGGCCCCCCCACCCTCTGACCCCATGAACACTGGAGCCACTCCTCCTACACTCTAAAAGCATTCCTGGGGGCTCAGAGACATATCAGCCCCCCCCCACACACACACACCTCTATTAGGACAAATGGGCCGAAAATATAAACTGCTGATGAAACAGTGTTTATTAAATGTATCTGTGTTACTGTTAGTGTGTGTGTGTGTGTGTGTGTGTATGTGTGTATGTGTGTGTATGTACGTGTATGTGTGTGTGTTATGTTGTGTTTGTGTGTGTGGGTGTATGTGTGTGTTGTGTGTACATGTCTGTGTTACTGTGTGTGTGTCCGTGTGTGTATGTGTGTGTGTAGGTGTGTACGTGTGTGTGTCTGTGTGTGTGTGTGTGTGTGTGTGTTAGTGTGTGTCCCTGTGTCTCTGTGTGTGTACGTGTGTGCGTGTCTGTGTACGTGTGTGCGTGTTACTGTGTGTGTGTCCCTGTGTCTGTGTCTGTGTGTGTGTGTCTGTGTACGTGTGTGTGTTACTGTGTGTGTGTGTCCCTGTGTGTGTCCCTGTGTCTGTGTGTGTGTGTGTGTGTGTGTTTGTGTACGTGTGTGTGTTACTGTGTGTGTGTGTGTGTGTGTCCCTGTGTCTGTGTGTGTGTGTGTGTGTGTGTCCCTGTGTGTGTGTGTGTGTGTGTGTGTGTGTGTGTCCCTGTGTGTGTGTGTGTGTGTGTGTGTGTCCCTGTGTCCCTGTGTGTGTCCCTGTGTGTGTCCCTGTGTGTGTGTGTGTGCTGCAGACCTATCTGTCGAGCTGCCTCCAGTTGATCATAAGTAGCCAGCTTCCCTCCCTCGTACTTGCAGACAGCCTTGGCCTCTTTATATGTCAGCTGGTATCTCCCTTTGCGTGATTCCCGGTGGTAAACTCCAGCTGCCTGTTCTGTCAGAGAGAGAGACAACAAAGAAAAGCTGCTACCACTGTCTGAAGCCAGGAGAGAGACCAGTGTGTGTCTTTCGGGGGGGGCCGGCCTGTCCCAGCAGCAGCGGTCTACTTGGTGCACAATGAGCTCTAAAACTCATCCACAAACTAGGGAGCGTGTTTTTAGTGGGAGACAGAAGAAAAACAAGCATGAGAGGGGCTAACTGACATTTTTCCACATTTTGGGAGTTCACCAACAACTGGGTCAGTGGCCTCCTCCATGGGGAGTCCTCTGCTGATCCTGTTTTGGGTTTCTGCATGAATGGCTGCAACACTAGGCAGAGAGCCCTCGGAAATTAGCCTCAAGTTGACATTTTGATCCTTTTAACCTGTTTGATAAATGTTGTTAGACTAAGCTCTCGTGCTCACTGCTCCAGACGCCTGCTGTTTGTCCACCCGTCAGCTCCCAGGGGCACAAAGGGAGCATTAAATAATGTTCACACCGATAACTCTCAGGAACTTTTGCGCACACCGAGTCTGTGCATTTTAATTTGCGGTGTGTGAGCAAGAGAAAACAAAGCATGAAATGGTAATAGAAAATGCATGTGAGCGAGGTGAGGCGAGCCCATTAACAATACGAAGCAGTGTTCTCTTACTTTGCCTCTCACCTCATAAAACACTCAGTATGGGCCTCATACAGAGAGGGGATTTCTACACAACACTCTGCAAAGCTGTGCCGCAGGAGGACAACACTGCAAAAACACTCAAGTTAGATGAACCGCGACGCAACGCGAGAGGGAAGAGCAGCAGCATGCTGCTGCAAACTGATGAATCAAATAAAAGAGCAGGATTATTTACCCAGCCATATGGAGTTATGAAATATTCCGTCCTTGAAGCCCCAAGCCTGCGCCTCTTTCAGCATGAAGCCCAGAGTCCAGAGCACAGCGAACACGCGCATCCTGCAGCCGTCGGTGCGCAGCGCCTCTCCAGCTGCTCTCTCCAGATGTTTCCAGAAGCTCTGCCCACTGCTGCTGCTGCTGCTGCTGCCTTTATATACACTGCTGCCTTCATATACCACTGCTGCCTTTATATACACTGCTGCCTTTATATACACTGCTGCCTTTATATACCACTGCTGCCTTCATATACCACTGCTGCCTTTATATACACTGCTGCCTTTATATACACTGCTGCCTTTATATACCACTGCTGCCTTTATATACACTGCTGCCTTCATATACCACTGCTGCCTTTATATACACTGCTGCCTTCATATACCACTGCTGCCTTTATATACCACTGCTGCCTTTATATACCACTGCGGCCTTTATATACACTGCTGCCTTTATATACCACTGCGGCCTTTATATACCACTGCGGCCTTTATATACACTGCTGCCTTCATATACCACTGCTGCCTTCATATACCACTGCTGCCTTTATATACCACTGCTGCCTTTATATACCACTGCGGCCTTTATATACACTGCTGCCTTCATATACCACTGCTGCCTTTATATACCACTGCTGCCTTTATATACCACTGCGGCCTTTATATACACTGCTGCCTTCATATACCACTGCTGCCTTTATATACCACTGCTGCCTTTATATACACTGCTGCCTTTATATACCACTGCTGCCTTTATATACACTGCTGCCTTCATATACCACTGCTGCCTTTATATACCACTGCTGCCTTTATATACACTGCTGCCTTCATATACCACTGCTGCCTTCATATACCACTGCTGCCTTTATATACCACTGCGGCCTTTATATACACTGCTGCCTTCATATACCACTGCTGCCTTCATATACCACTGCTGCCTTTATATACCACTGCGGCCTTTATATACCACTGCGGCCTTTATATACACTGCTGCCTTCATATACCACTGCTGCCTTCATATACCACTGCTGCCTTTATATACCACTGCTGCCTTTATATACCACTGCGGCCTTTATATACACTGCTGCCTTCATATACCACTGCTGCCTTCATATACCACTGCTGCCTTTATATACCACTGCTGCCTTTATATACCACTGCGGCCTTTATATACACTGCTGCCTTCATATACCACTGCTGCCTTCATATACCACTGCTGCCTTTATATACACTGCTGCCTTTATATACACTGCTGCCTTCATATACCACTGCTGCCTTTATATACCACTGCTGCCTTTATATACCACTGCGGCCTTTATATACACTGCTGCCTTCATATACCACTGCTGCCTTCATATACCACTGCTGCCTTTATATACCACTGCTGCTGCTGCTGCTGCTGCCTTTATATACACTGCTGCCTTTATAGACACTGCTGCCTTCATATACCACTGCGGCCTTCATATACCACTGCTGCCTTTATATACACTGCTGCCTTTATATGCCACTGCGGCCTTTATATACACTGCTGCCTTCATATACCACTGCTGCCTTTATATACCACTGCTGCCTTCATATACACTGCTGCCTTTATATACACTGCTGCCTTTATATACCACTGCTGCCTTCATATACCACTGCTGCCTTTATATACCACTGCTGCTGCTGCTGCCTTTATATACACTGCTGCCTTTATATACCACTGCTGCTGCTGCTGCCTTTATATACACTGCTGCCTTTATATACCACTGCTGCCTTCATATACACACTGCTGCCTTCATATACCACTGCTGCCTTTATATACCACTGCTGCTGCTGCTGCCTTTATATACACTGCTGCCTTTATATACCACTGCTGCTGCTGCTGCCTTTATATACACTGCTGCCTTCATATACCACTGCTGCCTTTATATACCACTGCTGCCTTTATATACCACTGCTGCATTCATATACCACTGCTGCCTTTATATACCACTGCTGCCTTTATATACACTGCTGCCTTTATATACCACTGCTGCCTTCATATACCACTGCTGCCTTTATATACACTGCTGCCTTTATATACCACTGCTGCCTTTATATACACTGCTACCTTCATATACACACTGCTGCCTTCATATACCACTGCTGCCTTTATATACCACTGCTGCTGCTGCTGCCTTTATATACACTGCTGCCTTTATATACCACTGCTGCTGCTGCTGCCTTTATATACACTGCTGCCTTCATATACCACTGCTGCCTTTATATACCACTGCTGCCTTTATATACCACTGCTGCCTTTATATACACTGCTGCCTTTATATACCACTGCTGCCTTCATATACCACTGCTGCCTTTATATACACTGCTGCCTTTATATACCACTGCTGCCTTTATATACACTGCTACCTTCATATACACACTGCTGCCTTCATATACCACTGCTGCCTTTATATACACTGCTGCCTTCATATACCACTGCTGCCTTTATATACCACTGCTGCCTTTATATACCACTGCTGCCTTCATATACCACTGCTGCCTTTATATACCACTGCTGCCTTTATATACACTGCTGCCTTTATATACCACTGCTGCCTTCATATACCACTGCTGCCTTTATATACCACTGCTGCCTTTATATACCACTGCCTTCATATACCACTGCTGCCTTTATATACACTGCTGCCTTCATATACCACTGCTGCCTTCATATACCACTGCTGCCTTTATATACACTGCTGCCTTCATATACCACTGCTGCCTTCATATACCACTGCTGCCTTTATATACACTGCTGCCTTTATATACACTGCTACCTTCATATACCACTGCTGCCTTCATATACACTGCTGCCTTTATATACCACTGCTGCCTTTATATACAGTGCTGCCTTTATATACCACTGCTGCCTTCATATACCACTGCTGCCTTTATATACCACTGCTGCCTTTATATACACTGCTACCTTCATATACCACTGCTGCCTTCATATACACTGCTGCCTTTATATACCACTGCTGCCTTTATATACACTGCTGCCTTTATATACCACTGCTGCCTTCATATACCACTGCTGCCTTTATATACACTGCTGTCTTTATATACCACTGCTGCCTTTATATACCACTGCCTTCATATACCACTGCTGCCTTTATATACACTGCTGCCTTCATATACCACTGCTGCCTTCATATACCACATATACCACATATACCTCATATACAGCCTGAAGAATATCATGTGGAATATAGATAGATAGATAGATATACTTTATTGATCCCCGAGGGGAAATTCTGGTGCTACAGCAGCAAAAGAGCAAAAGCAAGTAAAAGTGACCACCACCATAAATACACCAATAAATAAGCAGATAAATTGATAAAAAGATTAAAACCAAAGTGCGAGTTAAATTAGATAAAATAAAATAAAAACTATAGTGCACGTTAAAGAACAGAAATACATATTTGTTAAATAGCAGAGGGTGCTGAGAGCTCTTTAAATGAGAGAAGAAATGTGAGGTAGTCAGGGAGCTTCAACAGCAGAGCTTTGTAAATGTACATGAGCCTGTTTCTTCTAGTCTGTAACGAAGACCAACCAACCTTCTGATACAGAGAACAATGATAAGTCCTGGAACAATGAGGATGCCTACTTTATGGAGTGGATTGTGATGCACAACTTTCTGGCAATTGTCAATCAATCAATCTTTATTTATATAGCGCCAATTCATAACAGCATTATCTCAAGACTCTTTCCATAAAGAGCAGGTCTAGACCAAACTGTTTAATTAGAGAGAGACCCAACGATTCAGGAATTCAACATGAAGGATTCAAGAATCCCCACATGAGCAGCATCAAATATTAGATTGAGCAACAGTGGAGGAAGAACTCCCCTTTAACGGGAAGAAACCTGGAACAGACCCAGGATCAGAGGGGGCGGCTTCTGTAGGGGTCCATGTTGGGTGGAGGTTGGACAGAGAGAGAGAGAGAGAGAGGGAGAGAGAGAGAAAACGAACAGCAACCAAGATACTAACAGCAGCTATAGTACTGACAATAGGAGTGTGACTAATAAATTAGCAATATGGTAGCACTGAAAAACATGACGAGTGGCCGACGATCCACAGCAGTGATTCATGAAGCAGAGAACCACATCAGCAGGACCAGGACCAGGATCCACAGGAACCAGAGAACCACAGCAGGAGAACCAGGACCAGGATCCACAGGAACCAGAGAACCACAGCAGGAGAACCAGGACCAGGATCCTCAGGAACCAGAGAACCACAGCAGGAGAACCAGGACCAGGATCCACAGGAACCTGAGAACCACAGCAGGAGAGCCAGGACCAGGATCCACAGGAACCAGAGAACCACAGCAGGAGAGCCAGGACCAGGATCCACAGGAACCTGAGAACCACAGCAGGAGAACCAGGACCAGGATCCACAGGAACCTGAGAGATGAGAAAAGCACAGAAAGGCTCCGGGGAAGATACCAAGTTAGTAACAGACATTAAAGAGACATGAAGCATCAGGATGGAGAGGAAGAGGAGGAGAGAGGAGCCCAGTGCATCATGGGAGTCCCCCGGCAGTCTGAGCCTATAGCAGCATAACTAGGGGCTGGTCCAAGGCCTGATCCAGTCCTGAACTATAGGCTTCATCACTAAGGAAGGTTTTTAGTCTACTCTTAAATATAGAGAGGGTGTCTGCCCCCCTGAACCCAGACTGGAAGGAGGTTCCACAGGAGAGGAGCCTGATAGCTGAAAGCTCTGGCTCCATCACTACTTTAGAGGACTTTAGGAACCACCAGTAGACCTGCAGTCTGGGAGCACAGTGCTCTAGTGGGGTAGTACGGTACTATGAGCTCTTTAAGATATGATGGAGCCTGAACATTAAGAGCTTTGGAGGTGAGGAGAAGGATTTTAAACTCTATTCTAGATTTGACTGGAAGCCAGTGAAGAGAAGCCAGTACAGGAGAAAGATGGTCTCTTCTCTTAGTTCTGGTCAGAACAGGAGCAGCAGCGTTCTGGACCAGCTGGAGAGTCTTTAAGGACTTATTGGGGCAGCCTGATAATAAGGAACAGAAATAATCCAACCTGGAAGTGACTAATGTGTGGACTAATAGACAGGATGGGTCTGATTTTAGCAATATTACATAGATGGAAAAAGGCAGTCCTGGAAATCTGTTTAATGTGGGAGTTAAAGGACAAATCCTGATCAAAGATAACTCCCAGATTCCTCACAGTGGAGCTGGAGGCCAGAGTGATGCCATCCAGAGTAGTTATGTTGTTAGAGAAGGTGTCTCTAAGGCCGTGCAGAATAACTTCAGTTTTATCTGAGTTTAGCAGCAGAAAGTTGCTGCTCATCCAGGACTTTATGTCCTTAAGGCAGACTTGAAGTTTAGCCAACTGATTGGATTCATCTGGCTTTATTGATAAGTATAATTGGGTATCATCTGCATAACAGTGGAAATTAATGGAGTCAGAGAGCCAGCATTTAGTCAAGACCCTTCAGTTCATTTCTTCTCCTGGGCTGAGGAGACTCTCAGCTGCCATAATTAATGCATAATGGGCCCTGTACTAAAGCAGCATGGCAGCTATGCAAAGCCCTGCCTGAACTAAGTTTATTTAGCACCAACTCAAAGTCTGCCAGCTGATTTTCCAAGCCAACAAGAGCACACAACCAAGTTAGCACCAAGCGGCTAACTAGCAAAGAACAAAGGAGCGACTGGTTTCCTTCAACCTGTGACCAGGATAGAGCAAGGGCTCTATCCTGGCCTTCCAGCCAGGCTCATCAACCGATTTGCCAGCTAAGAAAGCAGCACACCTAAGGACCTCTCTATTCTCCCCTTAAGGGTTGGGCATGTAAAGCATAACATAACTGTATAAATGGCCTTTAACCTAGCTAATGTATTGGCTTTGACTTGCTTTATTGTTGTTCATAGAGTCTGGTTACTGTGATGTGTTGTAGTTTACTGTGTAGCCATAAAGTTTAGTTGATGTTAGTTCTGCCCACACAGACACAGGGGCCACATGCAACTAACCATCCATCTCTAACCTGACACTTTTATACTACACACTCATGCATCTATACAGACTGGCCTCTACTGAGAGACAGAGCCAACAGCCACATATGTTTCTCAGCACATGGCTTAAACCTTTGTCTACCTCTGACCCACACACCAGGGGGTCTGGGTGGCAGCCATTTCCTCTGTAGTTTTTATTCTCCCACCTTTGTAGTCTTGTGGCTCGCACATGCCTGAGCCTCCATCTTCCCTTCTTTTGTATATTAACAAAATATTTGTAAATATACAGTATTGTATGTATATAGTATTGTATAGTACACACACACACACACACACACACACACACACACACACACCCACTTATTGTCCTTCAGTTGGCACAGTTAGATTGTTTCTATGTCTGACTTTGCTATTTTTTAAATGTTTTATGTTTTAATACACATGCTGTCCCTTTTTAATGCTGTAGGAGAGTTAATGATGCCAACCTCTACTCTGCCAAGAATTGAAATCCTTCAACTTGGTATCAATAGTGATTGAACCTTTGATTGTAGTAAATTATTAATCATAATACCACATTGATTGTTTACTTTATCAAATGAGATGAAGAAGTGGTGCCCCCAAGGTGGACTTTACAGCAAGTCCTATCAGTCAACACAATTAATTATCTCTAATTGTGTCTGAAAATGCCCCACAAATGGTGCAAATACATAAGGTTTAGTTTTGTTCTGTTCCAGTTTTCACATGTAAGAATGCTGCAGACATATTAATCGGCTACATCTCACCAGGTATAACATGACTTTTTTTAAAAATAAAAAACATCAACAACTCAACTATCTGAATACTTTTATATTAAATAATACATTTTATTGTAAAAATGTATATATTGTACAACTTCTGTAACTTAAAGCTGCACTAATCCACTCTTAGCCACTAGGGGGCAGAAAACTCCACACAGTTGAAAGTCACACAACTCAGACACACATTAATACTGCAAAGGGACACCTGTGAAAGCAGCTGTGTTAGGTCTTTTGTTTCTTGTTGTGTTTCCACAGCCTCTCCGACATCTTGGCTTGGACTTTGGCACTACTGCGTGGAGTTTGAAACATATGGATGCTTGCCAGACAATATGAAGCTGCATTAAGGGAAGTTTATGTTGGTAGGTTTAGATTTTTGCTTCTGCTTCTCCTTTTTTAAAAAGTATCTCTTGCCAGTTCTCTAGCTGTAGTAGTAATAATAAATCACTGAAGTATCAACCTTTGTTCAGACAGAGAAATGCAAGTTGCTCTCAAATCACAGTGTGTTGCAAGACACTGATGAATGCAACCCAAACTCTATAATCACTCTTTTAGCTCTGGTTTGGTCTCAACCCTCCTACTTTGTCTGTCTGTCATGTGGTGCTGGGCAGCCAGTGTACATTGGGTTTATTGGATAGGTGGTTGATGAGATCGGTGAGAGTCACTATGTTGAGTAAAAGGAAACGTGCATACCACCACCACACCATGTGTGAGGTTTTTCCAGATTCTAGTTTTCTCCCACAGCTTCATTAAGGGGGTACACCACCAGGCAGCCACTCGGAGGTATAGATACTGCGATACTTGTCACTTCAGTGATTGATACCTGTCACTTCTGGTAGCCTGATGAGGTACTAACAATTGTAAGGCATCCAAAACTGATCATGTTGGATAATTTCATTAATATTTCAGTGGCAGATATGGTGTATGACTGGGTTACTCCCTGAAATGTTACTTCCTCAAACTCATTTATTAAAGTTATGTCTAATACAACTGTCTGCTCAGTCTAAGTTCTTTGGGTGGAGTCTTATGGAAATTGTCCATTTCGTAGAGGCAGCATGTATACAGTACTTTTTGTGTCAAACAATGACGTAATGCATATCTAATTGAATAAAATATATTAGCCTTTTAAACACAGTCCTTGGAAAACCACATATAAATATTCAGACACAGTTATTACCATATGCTTTTTAAGAGCATAGCCTTGGTACAAAATGTGACACCATAGTCTGTAACATGATATGTCCTTTTCTCAGAGCTACAGGTTAATGTGAGAGGGACCACACACACACACACTCACACACACCAATGGCAGCTGGGTAAAATTGAATTGGTTCCAGGTCTGGCAGGAAATGATCTGTACCTTCTTAGTTCTCAGTGCGCCTCTCCCATTCAATCCCACACATGGAAAGTCTGTCTCAGACGCAGTAATTGTGTTGTACTGTATAATACAGCTGCATTTTAAATGGAGATTCATCATCATTTCCATGTGTCCAACAACTACAGGAGGGCAAACTGGTTATGCAGCCTAGAGTGAGTAGTCTATGTCAAGATTAAACAACAATAAAAGTGCACTAAATTATTTACACCACTGACATAATGTCTGTCATCAGGTAATAAACAACATTTCAAATGCACTCAAATGCATGACAGAGCTCACAGAAGAGACGTTGACATATAAAACTAATCCCACCCAGTCCTCCCCCTGGATCCCGCATCTCTTCTCCTCAGCCCTTCACAAAAAATGTGTGCAAAGCAAATCACGCAGTCAGATTAAACCGCTGATACTGACCAGTACCCTGAGGATAGTACATAACTATCTAATAAAGTTACTCTAAAAATGTTTCCCCTCAATGTGGTCGAGAGGCCAAACAAATGGAGCCAATGGCGTGTTTCACCGATACACCTGCGACAGTACTGGTCTGCCGATCCTTGGTGGGGATGGCCTGGGTATATTTGGAAAATTCATCTGTTAAAAGCAGCACATTCTCACTTTCAAAAAAGTGAAGTCTATTGCCAGGAATTCATGTAGACGAGCAGCCTGCTGACAGCCTATAAAAGGTTTGACTTTTGGCCATAAAGCTTTAACCAAAACACATCTTTCACTGTCTGTGTGAAGCTGTATCATCTAGCAGGGGAATCTCATGCTGAATTAAAACTGGTGCAACTTAAGCTTCATGCCTTGCAAACAGTGAGTGATATTTACCGAGAAATGCTTGTCCTCAGGCCTCAGGTTGCAAAGGGCTTGCAGGTGCTGCACACTGACATATAACATCTGATGCTGCTCATGTGGGGATTCTTGAATCCTTAATGTTGAATTCCTGAATCGTTGGGGGGTCAGCCAAACATCAGAATAGCCTACATTAGTAACATGCACTAAGCCTCTTTCAGACACCACTAAGGCAGGTGAGACTAGCAGACCCCCTGGAAGTACACCGTCTTCTGGCCGTAACTAAAAACTCCATGTGGTGCTGAGACAGAACCTGAGGACATGTTATATGGGACATCGTCAATGTACCGGCAGCTACACCAAGTGGGCTCTTTTCATTTCACTCTCGCTTTGAAGGGCTTAGGGGTGTTAGCTATGGTCTCCTCTATCCGGCAGTGTCTGGGGGTGCCGTCTTCATCTGGGGCCTCTGTTACTCCTGGATCATCAAAGAGGCTGGGACCATGCTGCACCAACACCTCACAATAGAACCCTTTTAGCCCATTAATTCCCAGTACCCCAGGAGTGCTGCATGGGTCTTGCAATGGGTCTTTCCATAACCCCCCTGTATCAGAATCAGAATCAACTTTATTGGCCAAGTTTGTACAAGCAAACAAGGAATCTGACTCCGGTGAAACTTGTCTCTCTATGTACAGGAAGAAAATTAGAAATAAACGACAACAATAAGAATAAGAACAGAACAATATAAGTACTCATAACAACAACAGTATATACAATGGAGGTACGTGTATTGTAGTGCAAAAGTAGTGCAAATATAGTGCAAATGTGCAGTCTTCTTCTCTCTGTATGTGAAACATATTTCCATAAAAGTGATGCCCAACTTCAAATAATCCGGGTACAGGAGATTTAGGCCATTAGATCCATCCATGTACAATCATGTTACTGATTATTTGTGAAATGGCCAAAGTGTTTGTCAGAAAACCGATAGTGATAGTTGTGACGGTGGACTCGGTATCCAACAATGAGGAAATCACATTTCCCCCATTTTAACCTTTACTTATGGAAACTTGCTCACCAGTGCAGATATAACAGTGGGACCTGGTTCTGAGTCAAGCTTTGTCTCCAGATGTGTGACTTTGCTCACTAGCTGGTACCTTTCCAGTCAGGCTGCTCCTCTTGGCACAGAGTTGGTTTACGGGGGGCCTGCAGTACAGTGACGTCCTATGTGGCCCCTCTGACCACACCAAAAACATTTAGACTTTCCATTAGGATTTCTTTTAGATTTACAGTGGATGTTGGGCCCACACGTCTGTTTTGGGGTTTTAGATGCAAACTTTTGGCACGTATCAGTGGATGTGATTCACACCCTGGAGTGAATTTCAGTGACAGCTAAAGATTTATGCCTCTGTGTTGGCTGGATGGGATGGGAACCGATCCGTAGGTTAAGCTCCGTTGCGGATGTGTTGCACATTATCAGATGTGCTTTAATTATACAGCCGAAGTTCATTCTTTCATTCACTTTGTCTTGGCAAGTTTGTCTTGTTAGTAAATGAAAAGGAGACCACTGCCATGCAGTCATTCATGGCTTAGATAACCGTGTTCACAACTTCTCATTTACTAGAATAAGCAAGGCTTGGAGAGGAGCTACCACTCCAAACCTCTCTTCTGAGCCTTTTTTCAGTTTGCTCAGTCAGTGAACAATCAGGAATCAGGATCACATGGAAAAGAAATCACAAGCAGCCCAATCACTCTTCTTATAGTCTGGGGCTTTGAACCTGGTGCCCTTTGGATGTTCCTGCAAGGGTTTCCTCCCTCAGTTTGAAGACATGCAGGTTTGGTAAGGCATGCCTCTTTTTCAGTGTCAGCCGGGATTGACTCCAGCCCACCCTTGGTGATAAGCAGGTACTGCTAATGGGTGGGTGGGTCTCCTACCCAGACCCTATAACCTAATGCATAACCTAATCTAAAGTGTCAGTGTATTCAGCCACTCGGGGCAGAATTCCACAACAAGCTCAACATCACATACATATTTGAGATTTTATCTACTCATAAAGTTATTATGGTCGACATGTTAGCGTAACATTACTATGTGCATAGACATGTTTCTGGCTACCCACTGACTTGATGTCTAATATTCTCTCCCCTTTTGGCTCCATTTTGGTCTTCTCCTAAGAGATATTTCTGGCTCTTTAGCTTCATCACTTCATCATGTGGCCCATTGCTCATGTAAAAGCAGTTCTAATCAATAGTTTTAGGGTAACAATAGACCAAATGACTAATTGTATGTGTACATTGTTGGACCGATAATGACTGTATAAAGGTGATAATATGTCCGTTTTTTCTCTACGTGCCAAGTTCACCTTAATCTCAACATAAAGCACATATTGGAGTTCATGGGACAGGTTAGTTTGTTTTGGTGGGATTGCTTAAGTCCCAATGAGCTTGAGCAATTTGGAAATGATCAACATTAACAGGAAATTCTGGAGAATTTCCCTGAGCATTGGGGGCAGCATGTGGTCGGTAATTACTGCCAAATGACGTGACAGCCCCTCCACACATGTCCAACACGTTTCTGGGGCAGTTTGTTGTAGGGGTCAGACTCTCTCTCGGGATGAACTACCTCCACATGTACGTCAAATACAGCAGGACCACATGGGGAACCAATGACATGCGGAGAATAATAGTGTCTTTGTTTCTGGCCTGCTTTTTTCTTTTGTTAGTTCTTACGGGCCGCACTGAGAAGCTTCCATGACTTAACATCCTGGCACTGGGATGTGGCAAGCTGGAGCTGCTGGTGGTCGGTGTGTGTGTGTGTGTATGTGTGTGTGTGTGTGTGTGTGTGTTCTTGTATTACTTGAACACTGTGGGAGAAAACTGGGAGAACACCCCCGGTTGCTGGACCCCACCAGGAGAACAACACTATGTTCTATGTTGTTGTTGCTGACAAAGCTAAAAGTGTCAAAGTGTTTGTTTGGTGATGGATAATGTCAGGGTCAGGGTCAGCGTAGTGTTTTTAGTTACAGTGTACGCTGTGTCTATGGGAAGTCCCCACTAAGATAGCAACACATGGTGTGCCTGTGTGTGTGTGTCGCTCTTTACAGTCTAAACTTTACAGTTTCTGTCATCGTGCCTCGCCACCAGCCTTGGAGTCCACATCCACAGCTCCTCCTGTGACCAACATGAATGTCAGGGCCAAACGTTTCATGGCCACCTGCTGCTCAGAGCTTCTAACTCGCCACCAGCTGATGGTGAGTGGAAAAGTTAAGGTCATTAGCAATCATTTTCTGTTTTTAGGGCTTTAGGGTTTTAAATCGAGTTTCTCTCTGCAACATGAAAACAAAATTTAAAAAAAATTGTGCTTCTAGCATGTGGGGACTCTTCTGGGGAAGGTTTTCTGCTTTGACATGAAGAAGAGAAGCAGGAAGCCAGCTCCATGAAGAAATCCCTTTTTAAAGGTTTTCTGTGGAAGACGTTGATTGAGTCCCAACCTCCATCCCACACCTTTGGAATGAACGGAACACTGAACCTTGTTCCCAACATCAGCTCTGGACCCCCCTGATGCTCCAGCGGCTCAATGAGCTCCAGAGTCTGGTGGGAAGCCAGAGAGCAGAGGCAGAGTGGAGGCTGACAGGTTAACCACATGTGGGTGTAATGTCAGGGTGTCCATACACTTCTGGCCATGTATTCTACAAAACAGCACCAGAGCTTCAGGGCTTCCTACGTCTTTCTGTATTTGTGTGTGCTGGAGAACAAACAGTTCAGATCACTGGACCAACACTGAAAGAGTGACCAGATGGTACCAATGTTCCCCTTTTTGATTTTTCATTTGATTTCACCTTAATGTCAGAATCGTCTTCTCAAGTTCACCTCGTGCTGCCTCCCTTGCATTTGTACGCTTCGTATTGTCATGAATGACGTTTCAGAAAAGATCTCTCTTCAGATCTTTATTGTGGACCTCAAGGGCATCACTGTGTTAAGTGGTAAACTAAGCCGAGGGTCCCGCTTGTGCTGGGAGCAAGGTGCTGAAGGGTACTCTGAGGTACAGGTGACTTAAATCAACAGCAGTTTGGAGCGACTCACACTCAGCAAGGAAGAGCACTGACTTACTGAAAGTGCTGGCGCCTCCTGGTGTTAACAGTTTAAACCTGGACTGCTCAGTCTGGAGGTTCGGGGGGGGACAGATCTTCCTCTGACATGCTCACTGATGGTCTCTGAGACCGCTGCAGCTCGGCTCCTGTGGCCGTTGGATGTTGACACAGTTCCAGTTGGTGCCTGGCTACAGGGAAGCACTTGACTTAATAGTTAACGAGTCAAACCCGTTTCCTCGTCCACATATTTCTGCTCTTACATCAGCACATGGTTTCAAGTGAGGGTCCTCACAGAGTATCCGTGTGCATTCACAAGCTGTACCGACTGATTTCACTAGATGGCAGCAGAGAGCAGAGAGCAGGATCAGTCTGGCTTCTCATGAGCAACAAGTCATCAAGTTCAGCCATGAATACACTCTCAGGCTATTTGTTGTTGTCTGGCACACACGCCAAACAGCAAAAGGTATATGGACAGCCCAACCTTCCAGTCAAGTGTGAGAGTTGAACAAGCCTCAGCCCAGGAACAGCCTCAGTTTGGTGCACTCCATCCCAGCTGAGCTGGATGGCCTTCGCGTCCAGTCTAGTCCGCTCACACTAAAGTGGGAAAAGTGCTCAAAGCAAGTTCTTTCCATATGTGGCTTTGTGCACTGGAGGTCCTGTCCTGTTCAAACTGGAACTTGGAGAGTTGGAGACACACCGCTGTCTAAACTGTCTTTGTTTGTTGTAGAACCAACAAAGGCCCAGACCTGAAAATCAGCCCCAAACCAAAAACTGTTGACTCGTTTTAACACAGGCATCCACATGGGTCAGCAAAAAGGGCAAAATCCTGACAGTGTGACAGGGAGAAGCAGTTCGTTTTGGAGCTGCTGGTTCTTTGTATGAACATAAGAAGTTTAGCTCTTCTTGTGTCTCAGGCCTGTGTAACTTCAGTGAACATGAACCTCTGATTTCACATTGCTCTAGTCTTCAGTTTTTAATGACGACAGGCATCGGCTCCACAATAGATACTTTGAACGTGAACAGTACATTTTAAAGATAAACTGAGGACTTTTGACCTCTGGCACCAGGACGGCGTTTATTTATGAGCAGGTCCCCGTTTTACATGAGTGTGTACGTGTGTGACGTGATACACAGACCAGCAAGTGGGTTCAGTTCGGTGCACACAGGCCATACCTGGTCTGGTGTGACCTGTGGCCATGCTGATATCAGCAAACACTTTATCTGTGTAAATGCCTTTTCCATTACTGAGCACAGTCAGCACCACCTGGATCCCAAAGCTGTCAGTACAGACAGAAGGTGCCTCCACACAGCAGAGCTGTCAGGGTTAGGAAAGCCAAGGAACATTGTGCTGAAGATGCGGAGTGAACAGAAAGACGGTGTGCTGAGGAAACAAAGAGGAAGGACAGTAGAGGGGAACTCTTCATAAACAGGGAAGAAGCCAAATAAAGGAAGTGAAAGGCAGAAATAACTTCTCCAGCAGAAAGCTTTTCTCAGACGGGTGTGAAGTGAGAGGAAGAGAAAGTTTGGCTTGATTTATAATACAGCATACATACAAAGGAGTAAGCAAAGACACACACACACACACACACACACACTCGGGTTCTTTGTGCACCTGTACTGCAGCACAGGGGGTATCCATCAAGGCACATAAAGGAAAAGTCTGTCTTTTTTTAATCAGTCTCATTAATTCAAGCGACAATCTCATTCCATCACTGTGGCCTATATGACTCCCTGCTCAGTAACCATGGAAACTGATCCCACAGGACAACTCCCTGCTCAGTAACCATGGAAACAGATCCCACAGGACTCCCTGCTCAGTAACCATGGAAACAGATCCCAAGGACCAGCGTGCTCCGTAGCAGCTTTCTGTCGAGCTTCACTCAGCTGAGAAACACAAACCTCGGGGATTTCATCCATCACGTCTCTGCTGTGGTGTTCTGTCCTCACAGTCGGACTGACCTTCACCTCCAGTGATGGGACATCTGGACTCATACCGGAGGATCACACAGCTGAACTCCTGTTCCCTTCTTTCTTTAGGCTCCATTAATGTAAACACGATCAGACACAAACCTTATTGGTGGTTTCTGTGATTCATATTTTGTCTTTTCCTACGTGATTCATCTGGTCCCACTGAGTGCTCCTGTCTCTACAGAGCTCCTGCTGATGAAGGATTACCACCATATATTGCTGTACTTTAGTTATTGTGGTCTGAAACATGGTTCCAGACATTTTTCTCCCAATGTGACTGAGCATGAAGTTCCAACCACTGCATTAAAATTAAACACTTAAAACACTTTCCCTGTCTCCAAAATCAAACTTTATTTATACAGCACAGGTCAGACATCGAGTGCTGAACACAAAGAGCTAAAAAAAACATGAGGTTAAATAAAGCAAGCCTCATTTCTGTTTTTTTATTTCCCGTCTGCAGTCCGTCTGTCCCTCCTCGGCCTCTGACTGGCTGGTGGTTGGTCGGCCTGGTCCAGGTGAACCTATGAGTCTGTAGTTCCTCTGTGAGGGCACTGCTCTCCTCTCTCCTGGTCGACTCTTGTGGCTGCTGATGAACACACACGTCGTCACATGATCCACACCTGGTCACACTGGACTGGACCTCAGGGGACAGTGGACGCTCAGTCGAGCCGATCTCTTTAAAGTACGCCAGCTTTCATCAGCTGCAATGATCAACGGTAGCGTTGGCATCAAACTCATGTTCGCCACGTTCACCATCTTAGTTTAGCTAGTTAGCATGCTAATATTAGCTAGTTAGCAGGAAACAGGGTACAGCTGAGGCTGATGGGAATGTTCTGTTTGGTAATAACATAAAACTCTCCACAATTAGTTGACCCTAACCCTAGATGGGTCATCAGATGTCACCAAAGTTATTACCGTTCACCCAGTGGGGGGGGCTCTGCCCTGATTTGAATGACTGGCTCATTATCAGGCTTCAGCAAAGACGATGAGGAACTGATCATGTGAACCAGGTGTGTTGGAGCAGAGAAATACCTAGAATATGGCAGGCAGTGGCCCCCCAGGAGCAGGAACACTGCCCTAAAACATGGTCAGCATGGACACGGTGGAATCAGTTTCCCCATCATTCCCTTCAGCTAATTAGGACACTTCTGTTAACACCAATGATTAGTGCTGATCATTAGCCTCCATCCACTGCCCCCCACCCCCAGGCAGATTTACCCTGTGACATCAGCGTGAATAACAGAGCAAACAGAGTGTTTCCACATCACAACTGTTTGGGTTGGAGAAAAACATTTTCTTCTTCAAACGCCGCTTTTCTGGGTTTTTCCCACGTTGTGAAAAGACTTCAGAGGAACACAGAGGGCACAACGTCCTCAACACCCCACATTAGAGCATGAACACCAGGCCTTCATTGGAGCGATGACGTTTGCAAATGTGTCTTAATGGGTACAAGCGTGCACACAGAACTGTGCGTTCGCTCACCTGCAGACGCTCCAACGCCGGCCCCTTGGAGGGAAGAAAGGACTCACTGCCACTTTGTAAAAGCTTCAGTATCATGATGATGCTCATATATGTGTGTGTGGGAGGGGGGGGTGCCTGAGATCAGACCTGAGACTCTGTAGACGGGTAACACAGCACTCTCTGGCTTTGAACATATGCAGGTTTATTGTTCCTCTGTGCGCCAGATCACATAAACATGTTGAGGTGTGACTTCTGTGGATCCATGTGACAACGTTGAGCGGGGCACAGGAAGAGCTCTGTACGAAAGCTGTATGTTGGACGTGGGAGAGTTTTAGTAAAACAACTTTCATTTGGCACTGTATGTACACCCCCCGCTCTCTCACACACACACACACACACACACACACACACACACACACACACACACACTCCCAGCTCAAACTACTTACACACGCATCACACACACACACACGTATTTCTATCTTAGTGAGGGCACTCACTGACATAATGGATTCTCTAACCTAAAGTAACCCAAACCTGTTTATAACCTGGATCTTAAAACCAAGTCTGAACCCTCAAATGACCAGGCAACACACACACACACACACACACACACACACACACACACACACACACACACACACACACACACACACACACACACACACACACACACACACACACACACACACACACACACACACACACACACACACACACACACACACCTGAACTCTTTGTGAGATTCTTACTATTCTCTGTGCAAAATGAAGGTAAGAAGTGTGCTGCTTAGTAAATGTTAGTAGCACCACCCCCACGCCCCCACGCCCCCCCCCCCCCCCCCCCCCCCCCCCCCGAGCTGGTTAATAACACTGCTAACTGATACTGGCAGTCAACCTTGTTCAGAGTCTTGTTTGCTGCATAGTTTCTACTACAAAAGGCATTTTTAGTGTTTATAAAAATATTCCATAAAGCCGGCGTCGTGCCTGCGGTGTTGCAGTGGGTGGGGGCTGTGTGTCTGCTCTCTGTCCATCTGTCTAAAGAACACAGAGGAGCTCAGCATCGCTCCCTCCCACTGACCGCTGCCCCCGCCAGTGAAGGAAAACAAGTCGCGTAAGGTGTCTGTATGTCTCTGAGCTCACTCTGGATCTCTTCCAGAGGATAGAAGGCCACAGCCCCCCCTTCCCCCATCTCACACAGTCTAGTCATGTCACTTGTGCCATCAGTTGTGAACCACGCAGAGGGACCAATGTGTTGAGTCCAACGTCCACCTCGGCCCCATCCTCCAGGGATCAGCTCGTTGGACCGGTCCTGCCGCGCCCCGCCCTGAGGGATCAGTGAACCCCTCCGTTGTAGGACTTCCCCAACATGTTGAAGTCTGTCTCCACAAAATGAGTAGAGACGGGCTGCTTGTACAGAGGGTTGGAAGCCTGAGGGCAAAGACAAAGACGACATGAGCTGACAGAGGTCAGGGTTCTAACACGCTCACGTTAGCTTCTCATACATGGAACGGTGTTAGCGTGCACGTTAGCACGTTAGCGTGTCAGCAGCCGCGCGGTCACGCCAGCATCATGGTCTCATTACTTAGTCCACCAGAGACGAAGTGCACCACTCATATCTCAGGGGGGGTCATGCTCACCATCTCATATCTTGCTCGTGAGCGTGCGCTCTGGAAGCGTGCGAACTCTCTGCGGTCGTGGATGGTGATGACCAGCTTCCAGACAGCAAGCAGGACCACTCCCACCAGCAGGATGCTGCCCACCACTGCCAGCAGCACCATCATGGCGTCGGGTCCCCCACCACACTCTGACATGGGAGAGGGAACATTCACATTGTTAGACTTTCAGCAGGCAGCAGTTTGTGTTTTATTCTCCAGGTGTGACACAGTGAGGCTCTTTACGACTCCATGTGACACAGAGCACAGCCAAGACTGTGTGTGTGTGTGTGTGTGTCCTGCTGCTCCACGCCATCCAGCTGTCGTCAAGCTTCACTGTGATTGGCTGAAGTGTTTCAGGGCAATAAGAGCAATTCTGTGACTGGCTGAGAGCAAATATACGGATCATTAATCCATACGGATATGTACTCATCATATATGCACAGATCATTATTCCACTTGTTGCTGCTGTGTTTATATGAACCACGACAGCCGCAGAGTGTGTACAGCATCGGATGAGAAGCTTTGGATGAGCATGTGATCATTCCAGCCGCTTGGAGATGTCCCAGTTGCTGTGTGGAGCACTGACCTGGCTCTTTCAGAGCTGTGAGGATGGATCGTCCGCTGGCGTGCTCAGAATACGTGAACTTCATGACACAATCATTATCTGTCTTGTAGAGACAGAGCACGGCGCCGGTGTCCTCCGTTTCTGGAGAGGAAACAGGAGAGGAAGAGAGTTTCACTGGGCTGTAAACTGACAACCTGATAGGTGAACAGATTGCTTTAACCTCATGTCCTCATTATCCTGGGTGTGTGTGTGTGTGTGTGTGTGTGTGGTTCCAGTGATTCCTAATATTCCTGCCTGTGTTCTGAAGGACGTCTCAAAGGTGAGTTGATTCATCAGGTTTAAAACCTGTGTTATTTCCCGCTTTATCCGTTACTGCCGTCTAAGGCCAAGGCTAAGACAGTCTGAGCTCTTCTGGTCAGGGCACTGTCTCTCTCTGACGTCCAGAGGAACAGCATATTATAGAGACGGTTATATATAAGTTAGGTTATGTTATATATATAAGTTAGGTTATGGGTAGGCTATGTTATATAGAAGTTAAGTTATGGGTAGGTTAGGTTATGTTTAGGTTAGGTTATATATAAGTTAGGTTATGGGTAGGTTAGGTTATGTTTAGGTCAGGTTATATATAAGTTAGGTTATGGGTAGTTTAGGTTATATTTAGGTCAGGTTATATATAAGTTAGATTATGGGTAGTTTAGGTTATATTTAGGTTATGTTATATATATAAGTTAGGTTATGGGTAGGTTATGTTATATATAAGTTATGTTATGGGTACGTTAGGTTATATATAAGTTAGGTTATGGGTAGGTTAGGTTATATTTAGGTTATGTTATATATATGAGTTAGGTTATGGGTAGGTTATGTTATATATAAGTTAGGTTATGGGTAGGTTAGGTTATATTTGGGTTATGTTATATATATGAGTTAGGTTATGGGTAGGTTATGTTATATATAAGTTAGGTTATGGGTAGGTTAGGCTATGTTTAGGTTAGGTTATATATAAGTTAGGTTATGGGTAGTTTAGGCATGGCAAACATCTCCTGGAGAAGATCTGCACTTTTCTGGTTACAGATTTCAACCACAAAAGAACGTAAAAAAGGGGGTGGGGAATATATAATAATGATATAACAATAGCACAAAATGATAAGAACATGTTGAAACGTACGAGCAGCCTCGTCTTTGTTAACTACCTCTGACGGTTTCTTCATTCTGTGGGACTTTCTACAAGAAGGGTTATTCTCATTTCGTCTGCACTAATTTTGGCTTCAGATTCAGGACCAGAGAGAAAAGAGAGGAGGGGTGGAAAGAAGGATGAGATGAAGAGGAATGTCCCGCTGAGGGAAACACACTTGTGAACAATGATCAGACACTGAATTTCTCTGCTGTGAGATCACGACTGAGAGGGAAAAAAATGGATTCACTGATATTGTGGGTGCCCTTGTTTCACTCAATCTTGATCACCAAAAAAGACTCTAAACCTCACAAGAGGGGTGAGGTCATGCTGCCCTGGCCCACCCCTCCCTGTGCTCACTAGCCCCTCCTCCTCTATTTCATGCACAAAGTATCTGGAATGTACATGTGGAGTCCATTAAGGCCAGTGTGACGGCTGAGCTAGGCTCTCAAAGACGTGGGCTCTGGGCCCACGGCCGTCAGCCTCCTCTTCCTGCTTTGGGCGACGCCACGCAGCACGGTCACAGGGCCACGCAGACATGTCTGCACCGTTTCTCTCCAGGCTGTGAGGGCCATGAAAGCGCGTCACTGACAGGAGCTCTTCCAGGTAGCATGGTGGGATTCAGTCAGACCTCAAACTGCACACGGGTCCTGCAGAGCAGCTCAGGTAGAGGACGTTTGTGAACATTTTACTCTTGAGTGGGTTGAACTGTTTGTTGCTGGGTGGACTGAGGATGTCCCACAGCGACGCCTGCCATAATAACTCAGGCATGAGGACACCACTGACCAGTGCTCACTGGTGTGCCTTCATCGTGGATCTCAGAGGGCTGTGAGGCCTTAAACACGAAAAGAGAGTTGTGCATAGAGTCTGCGGCCATGCTGCCTGCTCTGTGTATGAACTTCTCCTAGGAGCATTTTCTCTGGTTTAGACTGGTTTCAATTCTCATAGCAGCCTGACATCAATAGATCAAAAGTCACAGACCCGTCCAATCATCAGTAAGTCTGAGCTGAAGGTCCTGTTACCCTCAGGATGGTCGCTTTGCTTGTGTTTCTGTGACAGAATGAAGAGCTGAGAATCAGCCCTGTGTACGTGACGTATGAGAGACCCTGTCGTGGAGCTGTGGCGGCAGCGGTCGGTCTCCTGGTCACTATCATGGACTGACTCATCCTCCATGTTAATGTGTAGTTTTCAACTGGTGGCTGCTCTGTTAGCTCCTCCAATGTTACAGACCGTACCTTTAATGCTAACATTAGCATAGCATACTAACATTCTGATGTTTAGCAGGTATGAGCTTCACTAATCTTTAGTTTAGCAAGTGGCTGCAGGAGTGTCATCAGTGATAAACCAGAGTACTGGACAGGTTTTCCCTCTGATGTGACAGTGGAGTGAGATAAGTTAAGGGATCGCCACAGTTCTTCCCCTGGGGACCATGGATGCCACAACATTTGAAAGTGACTGATGCAGTAGCTGACCTTGAGATACCTCAGTCTCACCTGTAGAAGCACACTGCTAGCTGCGCTAAAAACAAGCCCTCAATGCGGCTGGTGCATTGCACTGTGGGTAATGTAGGCACCAGGCTTTAACAAGGCAGAGGAATGAATGGACTAAAACGAAGATATCTCTGAAACCCTTTTTAGCCAGTTTAGCAAAAATATTCAAAGTCGATGCAGCAGAACCAGTGACGTCGAATGCAGGGCCAGAAGGACCTCGGAGGTCCAAACCCCCACCTTTTGATTGATGGCTGAGCCGCTCTACCAACTGAGAAACAGCCTCTCCACACACAACTTCATTTGTACCCTCATATTCTCATTTTGATGTGGCATTAATTTAAACTAACCAGCCACTCCGCCTGTCCGTGCCCTCCCACACACACACACTAACGGCAGAGGGTACTGAAGGGCCACTGAGCACAGGCTAAATAACTGGCCCTGACAAACACTGATACAGACTTCTACTCATTTGAGTGTATATGTAATGCAGATTTTCAGTGTGTAAATGCAAGTACAGTAGTGAGTACTACTTTTAGGTGCACTCCATCTTGTTTTGATTTCATTGGCAGTGTGTGACTATTTCAAGCTCGGCTATTTTTGCTTTGACAGTGCTCACACATGCTGGTAGGCTGCTGTGTTTGTATATACGTTTCCACATCAGAGGTGTTAAATGATCACATTAGAAATCACTGGACGTCTGACTGGGCTTTGGCAAGAACCCACAAAAACAACACGAGAGGTCGGATACAAAGAGACAGTGGACGAGGGATGTCATGTGAAAACGGGAACTGTAGCAGAGGCAGCAAATATGAACAAAGCCAGCCGCTCCATGTGTGTGTGTGTGTGTGTGTGTGTGTGTGTGTGTGTGTGTGTGTGTGTGTGTGTGTGTGTTGACTCACTGAGGGTCTCCATAGTGATGATTTCATCCTTGCACAGGCGCTGGCAAGTCTGGTTGTCTGCAAGCCGTCCTGAGTTGAAAAGCCGGCACTCGATACACTCCCTGAAGCAGAGGAGAGCGAGCTCAAGGGAAATGTGGGAAAAGGTACAACTTCTACTTAAAACTTTTAAACAGACTTCTTTTATCTGTATTCATGAGCAAGACAGCACTGAGCACTAATCTACACGACGCCAGCACAGCCCTCTAGATGATTCTGGGTACGTCAGCCGTCAGAAATGCCTCACTGCGCTCCCTTAAAACTCTGGAAGCTTCTCTGCAGCAGCCTGTAAGCAGCTGGACAGACGGTGAACCTGCACACAGCCTGTTAGTGAGGACTCAGTGCTGCTACACTCACTTTGGCTTTCTGCATCAACTTTGTTCAAATCTGCATTCTAAGGTCCTTATTTTATTTACACTGCCGAATAAGAGAGGCTGTCAAACTCCGGCTTACGCTGACACTGGATATTATATATTATACCCCCAGTGCCAGTTTATTAGGTACACCACACTACAGCCTATGCTGTCTCATACGACAGTTGTGCAGTAAAGCCGACCTTCATGGAGGTCACCATGTTCAGCCTTTGTTTTGACGGTCTCAGGCGGGGGTGGAGCTGTCTGGTCCGTTTGGAGGATTTGCTGAACTGTACTGCATTGCAACACATTACAAAGGATCTTTAAACAGTAGGGATAAAGAAGAAACAAAAAACCTATGAAAAAGACAACCAGGATGTGCCTGAGCAAAACTGATTTAAATGTTTCCACACACCAAGCTCAGGGCCTCACTGGGCTTCTAACTTCTAACAGTGAAGATAAAAAAAGACATTTCTGCTTCAGAGCTATGTCACTGTGAATCTGTCCATCTAATACCAGAGAGCCTTTTCAGACGTTCACACAGCTGTCAAAGCAGCAATGACCCATGTCTAAACTCTGGGCTGTCAGGGGGGAAAGGCTGGTCCATGAAGACTGCCATTACCCAGGTACACTGGATCCATGTGTTTGTAGGGAGGCCTGCTGAGAGGACACAGCAGTTATTCTGGCCTCTTCTCTTTACTAGATGTCTGACAGACACTTGACCCTGACCTCAAAGAGCCTGAGCTGCCACGCTTCAAACACAAAGGGCACGAGAGTTATCTGGACAGCTCTCTTATGGGCTCGTCGTCCAAACCGAGATGAGTCCATGAGTGAGTGACTTACGTGAGGGCTTTGGTGTGTTTGATGGTTTGACCTTTTCCCTGCATCTCATCACTGAAGCACCTGGTTTCAATGTTCCACCAAACCCATCGTCTTCCTCCATCAAACCGCACGAGCGGCACAAGGAATACACGTGACAGTGCTCATTACCGCAGATCACCGGTACCTTTTAGTGCCACAGGCGTCGGGGCAGGTGGGGCATTTTTCACAGGTGTCTCCAAAGGCCCCCGGCTCAGTGCACTGGCAACGACCACACACGCAGCTGCCTCGCCCGCTGCACATCTGCCCGTCATCTGAAATGCAGGACGTCGTCTCCGTGGAGCAGTTGCAGTTGTCGCCAATGTAACCAGCGTGGCATTTACACTCTCCGCAGTGGCATTCTCCGTGACCTGGATAAGACAAGAACACGGAGGAAGCGAGCAACGGTCACTCTGTGCACGCCAAGTCAGTAGTGGGGAAAAAAAAGGGTTGTATAATCACACTTTATACGTCGTGACCAGCAGGCGGCACAGCAGCTGCTGTCTGGACACAAGACTCAGTGCTGCAGTGTTACGAAGGCTGTTATGAAGACACACTGCAAGAGTGTGTGATCAACAGTAACAAACAGTAACTAGGAGATCCTAAAGGTGGTGGGAGGGGGTGAGGTCAGGGCCCCACATCAAGCTGGGAATGCTGGTCTTTATGGTCTGGGTGATGTGAAGGAACACTAAGTACTCCACAAGTACAGCAGCAAACAACACACACACAGACACACACACACACAGACACAGACACACACACACACACACAGACACAGACAGACAGACACAGACACACACACACACACACACACACACACACAGACACACACAGACACACACACACACAGACACACACAGACACACACACACACAGACACAGACACACACAGACACACACAGACACACACACACAGACACTCACAGACACACACACACAGACACACACACACACAGACACACACAGACACACACACACACAGACACACACAGACACACACACACAGACACTCACAGACACACACACACAGACACACACACACACAGACACACACAGACACTCACAGACACACACACACAGACACACACACACACAGACACACACAGACACTCACAGACACACACACACAGACACACACACACACAGACACACACACACACAGACACACACACACAGACACACACAGACAGACAGACATGTCATGTACAGTCATGCTCTGTACCAGAAGGAACATGCAGAACAACGGCAAGAAAAACATCAGGCAGCTGCTGAGACCTCAAAGGTGGCTGGTGATGATCCTGATCCTGCAAACTGGATCTGAGCTGAGCCGCTGTACGAGGCAGCCTGCGGCTTCATGAGCGAGGCCGGAAGTGGCCAACAGAACAGCGGTCAGTCAAGTAATTCTACGGTGTGCTGCACACAACAATAATCAAACTATTTCTGTAATCAATTAATGCTGGAAGTCCTTTGTGAGGAAAATGAAGTCTGTTAAAGAAGAGCCTTACATTGTTTCTTATATCACCAATCGCCTGGGCTGAGGGACACTTATGTTCCTGATAACGGACGTTTCATTTCCTTTTCTCAGCAGTTCAAATGGAAACACAGTGAAGGCGGACATGTGACCTAAAGGTGGAGCGAGGACTGGGGAGAAAGTGGGTCACCACGACATGAAATGATGGTACTCTGGACAGAAGTGTCCCAGCCAATCAGATTATGCTGCTACTCATCCTCAGACATAGTGAGGAAGAAAAACAGAGCGTGTAATCAAACAGAGCCTTAGAGAGGTCAGAGCCTCTCAATGTCAACAGGAAACACGGATTAATCATCAACCAAGCGCTCGGGGTTGTGCAACATTCTGTCTGGACTCAGACATGCCGTCAATTCTTTCTTTCTACTCTAACTGTATTAACATGTCCCGGTCCTAGTGTTTAGGGGGGCGCTGCAGGACTGTCCATTTCTTAAGGTGGAAAAACTGAGACTGATCAAATGAATTCTCCTTTTTGTGGCTCAGAGTCTGGAGCACCACTCCCAAACCTCGGTCAGGTCAGGCGAGCGGCATGTGGGGGCGAGTCAAGGCACCAGTGTGTCCTGAAATGACAGCACCTCCTCTGTGAAGGGCCACAGGTGCACATTGGGGAGGATGAAATAAGTGCAGCTGCTCGACACTGGCTGTTTTTCTAAAGATTATTTTTTTGCCCCTTACAGCTTTATGAGATAGAG
Organism: Pempheris klunzingeri; assembly: GCF_042242105.1. NCBI lineage: Eukaryota > Metazoa > Chordata > Actinopteri > Acropomatiformes > Pempheridae > Pempheris > Pempheris klunzingeri. The sequence continues at coordinate 282,470 of NC_092021.1, forward strand.
ATAGTGGATAGATCAGCAACAGGTGAGAGACGGGATAAAAGCCCGCAGAGGGCCGCGGGCTGGAATCGAACCCAGGCTGCTGCCTTCATGACAAAACGAGCGAGCCCCGACACTGGCTTACTGTTCAACGACTCCTGATAAGCTGCTTCCAGGTCTGCCATCTACCAACACCCTCCTCTGCTTACTGTGTGTGTGTGACAGATAATCCCTGTGTGTGCATACTGTTCCACAGCAGTTTGGTTGGGAAGGAGCTGCCTGGTGTTCACCTGGACCGTCTTTGCTGCATTAAAGCTGCACTAACGTATGAAAAGATTTTTTATTTGAGCAACAGATCAGCTGACAACGGGTACGTGAGAAAGAGTCAAAAGAAGCTACACATTATCGCCCAAGTCTGCAGTCCCCTCAGCTCTATGGAGCATTTTAGTCTCTTACCCAACGGCCGCCTATCCTATATGCAAAGAGCCATCTGAACATGTAAGAATAATAATCGGCAGATCATGGTGTCGAGGCAGGTGGAGTGTGTCAGCTTAGTGTGTCTCCCTCCCGGTGGTCCGGTACTACCGCCACATGTAGAAACTGAGATCTTCTGGCTCACAATAGTTGTGCTGAGAGGAAACGGCATCCTGACAGAAGAGAATATAAACAGTCAACACGAGGCCATACAGCACATGCTTGGAGCGAGTGCTCAGACTTCATTTTAGTTAGTAGGTGGCTCCGTGCCATTTTGATTCACTGCTCAACGTAGAGATTGAACACTGCTCATGGTAAACACAGCTGATGCAGAGCAGGAGATATGGAATGTGTTCAGATCCTTCAGAGCTGTGACCTTCGTCTTGTACCTGCGACTTTTCCATGACGTTCCTGCAGATATTCAGTCAGCCTAGACAAGCAGTCAGACTGAAGGTCGATAAGGAGACTTCTCTTTGCTAAATAATACGCCTTCAAAACTCTGGTAGCCACCAGACCAGTGACAACCACCGTGATATGGAGCCATGTTGGCAACAAAAGACCTGCACAAATCTGAGTGCTGCTTTCCAAGCAGAATCAGACTTGTGCAAGAGGGAGGGACAGGTGAGGAATTGTGTAATTACACTGAGCCAGCGATAGAATGCAGCTTTAACTCAGAGCATCGTCTGTTCATTTGATCTGGACGTGACGGGGCATCACGTTAGACCCTTCCTTCTACTTTCAAAATAAAAGCTGGGGCAGTGGTGTTTTTTAAAACAGATGGCACAAAGCAGTATTCGGTGTCTGTATGATCTTAAAAACATTCAAATGTGTTGCCGCGTAATGTCTGCAATAATAAATGAGCTTAGAGTAATATGTTATGAATTTTGAAGTAGCATATGTCGCTCCTTCAGAGGAGCACCTGTGCGCTCCAAAAAGGCCGACCTGCAGACTGAAAGTGCTCACATGCTGTTTTTCTCTCACATCTTTTGTGGTAAACAAAGTTCCTCAGACTGAAGTGCACATGAGAGTGAGCCAATCAAAGCAGTAAAAAAGGCGGTGGAAGTGGTCAGTCTGGTGCAGGAGGGTCTCCCTCGCAACGCTCACCGTCTGTGCTGAGCCTATCACACACCAGAGAGCGGCATGACAACAAAACAGGTGGAGCACATTCGTCGCTTTGTCTGTCGGTCCTTCACAATACTCCAGTGACTACAAAGACCACTGAAATGATTAAAGCCAGGCTCCCGTTTACCCGAGGGACTCAGCAGGTCTGTCTATCAACTGCAGTATCCAACAGCAAGAAAGAACGTGAAAGCTCAATGTTCTTCATGTGCTCAAAGTAAATGTGAACATCTAAATGACAACCTCCATCTGCTGAAGAACACCATGTGATGCGATCAAAAGCTCACCTGCAAATGGGACTGATTGTACCATGCAACATAGGGTGATATACGGGCTCTCGATACTGTCCTGCTGTCAGACTGTCAGACTGTCTCTGAGGGCATCGTTATGGGATCAACAGCAGATTCATCACTTAACCACCCAGCCAGCACTGGGTGCACTGCAGACACAGCCGCAGAACACATTCCCATGTTTTCTGCTGGATTTCAACATCACATTTAAACCAGCTTCACTAAATATTTGGAGACTGTATGAAGAGGAAATGAGCTGTTGGGTTATTTTTAGAAGGATAACTGATGCGCCATATCCTGTAAATGTGCCAGACGAGACGTGGAGCCCCACTGATGATGCTGCCCTTTGCATAAAAGCATTCAGAATAAACCGCATGTTCCCACAACAAACTTATCTGACATCTGAAAGCAGCATGCATCCGTGCGTGTCCACAGATGTCCTGCCTGCAGTGATGAAGGGCACATAGAAGCATCTCTCTCGTACATTACACGCCAGACCTCTACAAACCTGGATGCCGTAGTTTTAGAGCAGCTGAACATTACATCTGAGTGTACCGGAGTCATTCGACCATCTGCTTCTGTATTTAAACCTGCAAGTTTTCTAAATGTCTAAATGTGACAGACGCTTGCACACCAAAACAAACAGTGGAGACCAAACCCAGCGGTGCTTCC
>NC_092021.1:290000-300000 GCF_042242105.1 Pempheris klunzingeri
ATTTGTGTGTTAGGGTTAGGGTTAGGGTTGTTTTTACACCACCTACAGCACACCACTGGACTCTCTGACTCTGCCTTAAACTAGTTCCGGTCTTACCTCTCAGGAAGAGCAGAATATGTTGCTCTGGCTGGTGCTAAATCTCAGATACATCCTGTCACCTGTGGAGTTCCTCAAGGATCAGTCCTCGGCCCCACCCTCTTCACCATTTACATGCTCCCCCTCGGTCACATCATCAGCAAACGCGGCATCTCATTCCACTGTTACGCCGACGGCACACAACTTTATTTCAAAGCAAATCCCAACTCCTCTGCAGCCATATCCTCACCCACACTCACCACCTGCCTGGAGGAGATTAAGGCGTGGATGAATCTCAATTTCTTGCAAATAAACAGCTCCAAAACTGAAGCCATCCTCGTCGGCACCCCACATCAAATCCGGTCATCAAATATCACCTCTATATCCTTCTCTGGTCACAACATCCCACTCTCCCCATCAGTCACCAACCTTGGTATTAAATTAGATCCCCAGCTGACTTTTGATTCCCATATTAAACACCTGTGCCAGAAATCCTTCTTCCATCTCAAAACTCCGCCCGTCACTCACCCTCCCAGATGCTGAGAAACTCATCCACACCTTTGTCTCCTCCAGGCTGGATCATTGCAACGCACTCCTCGTCGGGATCCCTGGCAAGAGCCTTCAAAAGCTCCAATACATCAAAAACATCCTCCACTCACTTCACTGGCTTCCCATTCACCTCAGGACTGAATACAAAATATCCCTCCTCACCCATAACTGCATTCATGGAAACGCACCAGTCTACCTCAACTCCTCTCCCTCCAAACCTCCGGTCTGCAAGCAACTACCGCCTCTGCCCCCCCCAGGACAAAATTGAGCACAATGGGTGACCGGGCCTTCCAATCTGCCGCTCCACGCCTGTGGAATACCCTCCCAGACCACCTGAGGGCGCCTCAGACGGTGGACTCTTTTAAAAGACATCTCAAAACCCATCTTTTTAAAATGGCTTACCCCTTTTATGTTGTTTTATCTGTTTTTATGTTGTTTTATCTGCTTTTATGTTGTTTTATCTGCTTTTATGTTGCGTTATCTGTTTTTATGTTGTTTTATCTGTTTTAAATTGTAGCTCTTTGAGATCTGTACCGTCAAATATAAAGTGCATTATAAATAAAATGTATTATTATTATTATTATGATGCTGTATCTGTCTGCTGTTTGCTCCTGAGCAGGTATCGTACACTAGCTTTACCTTGCTACCAGTGCAGAGGAACAGCTGCAGGTTTCAGAGACCTTTACTAGTGTAGGATCGGGGTGTGGCCATGGATCTGCGGTACAGACAAACCGCCGGTCTTTGTCTGCAGCGGTCAGGTTCAGTCACGTCTAAAAGAGTCTGACAGAGCGGAGCAGCGGAGCCAGCGGAGTCCCGCCCTGTTCGCTTCACCTCGGGGTCTGTGCACTGAATGTCAGGTGCTGCTCAGGTCACTATGTGCAGATATGCACACCTCCCCCGATGAAGGAGAGCTCACAGAACCCACCAGCTCCAGAGTGAGCTGAGCTCACTTCAGCACAGTGCCTATCCTACACCAGTGAGGGCCTTCAAATGTGCCTGGAAGACAAGAGACAGAAGAACAAGGCTACCGTCCAGCCTGTAATCTGTGGAGTGATCAGGCGGAGTGAGTCTGCTGTGGCCCGGGATCCTCTCACTGCCAAGGTGGCACTCAGCCAAACCTTAACGAAGACCAGACTCACTAATTGCTGCATGTTCAAGTAATGACAAATAAAACTCCAATGTGAACCACAGCCACTGACTCAGACACACTCCACATACGCCATGATGCAGGAGCAGATATCCACACAGCAGCTGGCAGCAGTGAGGCTGCTGTGACTGTGGACCTGCTTCTCTTAATGATTCTACATTCATTCACCATTTAAAGCTGCAGCTAGCCTTCACATTAGTGTTTTAACAGAGAAAAACCTCCAACACATGATGTCATGGAGCCCAGAGGGCACACCTTCCTACCGGAGGAACAACCTGAGCAGGCTACTGAAACGCTCGTGCACATGGATCTTTGTGCAGCACAGTGGTGGCAAAAGAACAAACCGTCCAGGACACCATGTTGTCACACTGAGATACTTTTCTGCTTATAAAGACAAAAATATTCCAGTTCAGCTCGGGGCTGCACATATTTTCCTCATGGTGAAAGTGGAGCATAGCTGTGTCTCAACATGTCTTTGCTGCAGCTGCCTCTCTATTTCACAGACACTAAAGGTGCTAAAGTACAGAAAAGCAGGGCCTACCTGACAAAACAAATTGAGCGGTTCAGCCAAAAGGCCCCGAAGAGAGCCGCTTCCCTGAGTGAAACACAGTTCCAGTAATGCTTGGCACAGACGTGAATAAACACATGTGTTCCCATTTAGCCAATGAGGAGACACACGCATGCATGCATGCATGCAAACACATGGTGTCCATGCAAGCACACACACACACGTTTGGGACAGCACTTTCATTTATGGGGTAAAAGAGGGTTTGTGCAAGCCTGGAAAATAAAGCCACACTATTCCTGGCAGCTGGAGGCTGCTGAGCACTTAGATCATTCTTTAGAAGCAGCTGCACAGTCGGCAGTGGAGATGTGGGTCAGGGGGGCAGGAGGACCAGGAAGGCGAGACTCAGTCAACCCAGATAAAGACAGACAGGAGAGAAGAGCCCGGCAGATAATGACCTCAGTAGTAGGAAGACATATGACACACCGATGTACGTGCAGACAGACGGGGTCAGTCACTTTCAGTCAGTACAGACGGAGAGAAACCTGATCAGAGAGGACAGCAGCGCACTGACCCACGACCACACACACACAGACAGACAGGTCAGTTATCCTGCCTACTGTCCTCCACAGCTGAAGAGCTGAACAGATGGCAGCAGCGCTGGCTCGTCCTGTCTTCTTCATCGTCTTCCTGCCTTTGGTTGTTTTGTGCCCCTGGGAAACCTGTTTGTCTTTATGCCAGTGCTGTGTTTGCACCATGTTTTAAAGTCACCCACAACCAGCTCACTGATGACAGGCAGCGCCTGCAGCAGCGTTCATCCTGTCACATGACACTGACTAGAGACAAACACCAAAGGAAATCTAAAATACTGCCATCAAATACTGCGAGCACTTGCCGAGTCCTGCAGTGATGCTCCTGGTACACAGACTGATGCTGGGGGGCCGTGGCTGGAGAAGCAGCAGGTCTCGTGTAGATGTGCTGCTGCTTTTACACTAAACTGTAAGCAGCCATGGACAGGCTCCACTAACTCCATTCTGTAAGACAGACGGTCTAAAATATCTCAACCCAAGGTCCGCTCCGTCCTCAAGCACACTAGGAGGACGAGGAGAAGATGGAGGAGGAGGATGCTAACTGGACTTCTATAGCACCTTTCCAGTCATCTCAAATATTTTAAATAATTATTAATAATCTTTGATAGTTATTAATTATTTCTAATAGTCAAATTGCCACATACAAGGTACCAAACCCCAATATTTTTGGTGCCGCTGTATGAAGCAGATTATTAATTGTCCAAACATAATTGGAACCCCAACATTTATTGGTGCCCAACATTCAAACACACCATCCATACAGGGAGGAGCCTAATGTTTCACACACTTCACACTCTGCCTCTGGAGAAAGTCGGGGTTCGGTGTCCAGCTGGAGGAGCTGAGAGTCGAACAGTCACTCCTACCTCTGTGCCTCCCCGAGGAGAAGGGTAGTGCTCAGAGTGGCGACACAACGGGGACATGGGAGGATAAGGAGACACCCCTCCATGGTGTTTGAGCTAAGATGACATGAACAATGATAAAGCGCTGACAGAAGCGACGTGCCAGGAACCAGAGCAGCACAGACTCCAAGACTGAAGGACAAGATGCCATGTGGAGCATTTCATCATGTATCCAGTCAGCTGGCAGAGCTATCCACTGAGGACCCGGACCAGAGGAAAGCTCATGGTGCCAACACAAGACTACATGAAGAATTATCACCAGTTCAACTACCAAACAAACCTGCTCTCCCCACCAGCATGTCAGACAGCCCCCCCTCAGAGCTCCGTGGGAACACCGCTGTCAGACGGACAGCGGCTTCAAGAGAAGCCGTGCCGTGCCAGCTGATTTCCTCTTTAATAAAACCTGCTGCGCCTTCAGGCCTTTATCAGTCAGAGCGCTGCACAGTTTCCAAGACAGAAGAGCACAAACGAGCAGCTCTCAGCCGAGTGCCACCTGTGCAGGTAGCACAGCACTAGTCACAACACATTTCTGCTCACTTTTTTGAGGGTTGTTAGACGCGTGCGAGCGCAGAATAGATTTTCCAGCATGGCCTCCACAGGGCACTCCACACTAATGAAGTGACGCATCCAGAGGAGCGGGGGGACGTGTGGAGGAGGCGGATCGTTTGGTATCATTATTGGTATCATTAGGAGCTTGTTATGGCTCCACACTCAGAAAAGAGCAGAGACGAAAGGAGCGGCAGAAGGTAGTGGACTGTTAAGATTTAATGACTGCTTATGGACAAGCGGCACAAACAAACAGCCGTTCTTCATGTGAGCGTCCAGTGTGTGCAGCCGAGCTGCTGGCTAAAGGGCAGCCTTCTGTTCCTGCTGGCTGTGGGTAAATACAGGCAGCCATTGTGTCAGGGGATCGCACCAAAACCGGCCCCACTGTCACAAAGGGCTCTCTGTGGTTTCACAGGAACAGTGCTTGGCTTGGGGATGAGCCAGCGCACCCCCCACCCACAAGCACCAGAACGCAGTGTCTTGGACCCGGCGTTCTGGGAACACCGCAGCCGAGCAGATACACTGAGCCAAATCTGCCTTTTCAGACCGACCCTCTCGGAGTGAAGCTCAGTGAGACGAAAAGGACTCGAGCTGGCGTCAGCACATGAACCTCTCATTAACAGAGCTGATTTAAGCCTCAGGACTGCAAAATGGAGATAAGTACAGGCCACAGGGCCAGAGTCAGTATCCAGCCTCACTGTTGTTGGTTTTTAAATCCATCACGCAGCTCCCATGCTAAACCTGTCTCATATTTATTTCAGTCGCTATTCCAGCAAACAAGTCTGTCCACCTCTCTCAGGTCCTCCATCATTCCAGGACAGGAAACATACCAAAAGCAGCCCTCCGAGGCAGAAAGCAAACACGAGCTCAGCATCTGAACAACTACTATCACAGCTGCGGCTGAGCTTCCTCTAGGAGCGCCGCCAGCAGCCCTGCAGGTGACGGATTGCCCCCCCCCCCCCCACACCAAACTAAAGGCTGGGCCAACTCTGGTGGAGTCAGGACAGGCCAAGCCACCAGACACACCCAGTGCAGGTATGGGAGCGAGGCTCCATATCATTTAATTACAACCCACAACAAGCAGCAGATGCAGAGTTCACAGCCAGTTACATCCCAGCTGGTTTTCCCATTGAGGTGCAGCCTCTCAACAGCTGCAACTCAAACCACCAGCTGACTGCAAGCACAGCGACATGATGGAAACTACAAGGATACTGTAGTCACCCCCCACCCCACTGACACACAGCTCGGCCTCAGTGGAAGCGTGTGCGGATGGTATTCCTACCTGAGCACAGGATGCCTTTGTGTCGGGCACAGGAGAAGTCGTCACACTCGCAGAAGCTGCCATAAATCTTGCCAAACTCCGACTCGTAGCACAGACACTGGTTGCAGCTGCACTCCCCTCGCCCGCTGCACATCTGCTTGCCCTCAGCTTCCCGGCAGGCGCTGAGGTACATGCTGCTGGCCTCACCCTCTTGGCACTCGCAGCGGGCGCCCAGGTAGCCCGGCTCACAGCGACACGTTCCACAGTTATAAGTACCTGTGAGCAAACAGTTCCTTCATACTGGTGGTACTTCTGCTACGCCTATCAAGTTCACCTGCTGGCTGCTATGATCATTTTAGAGCACTCTAGAAAGTTCAGTATCTCTGTGGTCTGACATATCTCACAGTCATTTCCAACATCATCCTGTGGCTGATACAGATACATGTATTTGAAATATCTACAGAGCTTAAAAACTTTGCAAGCGAGAGCCTCAGCATAATCACACTAGGCTAGTATTGCTGTTATTCTTTAACATTTAGCTCCCTGTAAATCTCAGTAAAACGGCCAGACACAAAGGGGACAGTGTACTGAGAGATGACGTACCGATGGAGCTGCAGATGCTGCTGTTGATTTGTGCTGTCCGGCTGCAGCTGCAGTCACACTGATAATCCACAGCCACCTCCAGACGGTCTTTGAAGCCCACCGGCTTGATGGTGAAGCTCTGCTCGGTGCCGCCAGGAGGGCAGCTCCTCGCCTCCACGGTCACATTGAACGACACCTTCAAAGAAAACGGAAGGAAGTGGTGTAATTAGAAGGGAAACAGAGATGGAGAGTGGATAGTGACTTCCTGTTTGTGGAATGAGAAGGGTTCAGGTTCAGATGATGTTAGGGATACAAGAGGAGAGTTTTATACCATCATCATCATAAGGCCTCTAAACCTCAACATGTTCACCTCCACTTTTCACTTTCCTGAGCCCACCACACATCTTCTCATTTGAGCAAACATGTGGCAGCTGTCAGCTTGTGGACATGAACTGCATATGACCGCGTGCTGTTGTGTTTACACCAGCGGCTTCACTTCACTCACAGAGCTGATGTGGCTTTGCCTGCGCATAGCAAGACACGACACGACACGACACCTACACCCATTTGGTTGCTCTGAGGAAGGACGTCCTCACATGAGGAGACACCCAAACCCAGCTGTTTTTTCTCTTCCAACATGAGCATGTTCTTCTGGTATTCTTCTCATATTGGCTTGATCACAGCAACCATCCTCAACCCGTCTGTGCAATGTAGAGCTCAGACTTCTCTCTGAAACTGCTTCGACTTTAATGAAATGACGCAGCTGTACATTAGCATAACTGACTGTCCCACTCAAACCCGTGGCGTTCAGGTGAAGAGCAGACAGCAGAACATTTGGGACTGGTCTGCCTCTGGACCCTGGACATGAAATAAAATGACTGCGTGCCTGAGTGCCACGTTACTTTGAGGGTTTTGACACCCCGGATAGTTCTTTTTATACAGAACCCCCCATGTTCAGACAGGTGGACAGTTACAGCTGGAGAAAGAGTGAGGTAAAGATGGACATTCTTGTCTATTTTGGTTCAGAGGTCAAAACTGTCACAGAGGGGAGGAAATATTCTGACTAGAAGCACTTGACCCTCAGAAGACAAACTAAAGCAAATATCCAACCCCTACAGCACCTGCTGCTTTTGGCAAGTAAGGACACCCCCTGTCCCCCGTCATCTCCTGCAATTCAAGACCAAAGCCATCGCAGCCTGGATAAACACAGCCTTCCTCTACCTCCATTTGGCCGACCCAACCAGTGGCAGCCATAAGTCTTCCAGCTAATGACATCACAGGAAGTGGGCCCACGGACCTGGAGGCTGGAAAAAGTTGAATGTGGCGACACTTTTGGTGTCTGAAAGGACGGGGCCAGAGCTGTTCATCACACTGTGACACAAGGCTTGCTACTCTGTCTCACTCCGACTTCATGAAGGCCAACTGTCTGTTTAGCTGCTTCAGTCATCCAGAGACAAGACAGCAGCTTGTCCATGACACTGTAACAACACTCCCCTCCAAACCTGCAGCAGAACTGGCTGCCACTGAAACAATCAAGACTCTTATCGTTAAAGGGCTCATCCCAACACCATCCTACACAAACACATCAGTTTTACTCATCCCTCCCACTTCTGTCGTAGCTTTAAAGCAACAAGTGTCATACCTCCCTGAGAACAATGTCTCAGTCTCATCCCCAATCCTGACCCACCAGTGTCTTCTTCAAAACAAAGATATCAGCAGTGAGCACGCTTCAGTCTCAGGAGGCTTCTGTCCAACATACAACACAGGCTGATTCAGGATAAAGGAGGAGCCTACGTCACCCCCCCTCCACTTCCCTCTAGGACGGAAGGCTTAACAAGTTAATGAGAGAAACAATTCAATTTACTGTAAATGTGAGTCGCGAGGAGGCCAGCTCCCCCAATCATGTGGCTCATTATGATTACTATGAGGATGTGGGGGAACACGGGGGGGTTAAGACATGGGAGGAAGTAGTAGTAACACAGAACGTCGGGGTGGAGGGGGAGAAAAGAGCGAGGAGATGATACATGAGACTAAAGTCATTGAGAAACCCCCAGACACTCCATCACAGTGACAGAAGTCCAGGAGAGAAGAACAGTTGGGAATCCGAGCACAGACGGCGAGTCAGGTTGTTCTACGGTCTGATGTCAGCACTCAAACACATTCATGTCCTCAGACAGAGACGCCACCAGCTGTCTGTCAAAAAGAGTTTCCTCTTGGTAAAAGAATAAATCTTTTGGGATGATGGAATTCTTGTGACTGCCTGAAATTCAATTAAGTGGGACAAACCCCACAGAGGGTCAAACAAAACACCACATAACCTCATTCAAATGCTACTGGTCTGTTTGGACAGAGTTCTTATGTTAGTGCAGACTCAGTTCCATTCAAATGTATGAGCCCATTCAGTGCTCATACATTTGTGTAGTGTTACAGTGAAAAGGATGCTGGCTTAACTAGAACCATTCCAGCCAGCATTCTCCCCCTGCCAGCTCATGTCTTTCATGGCTTGCAGTTTCACAGGCCTCCTCCTGCCTACTTTTGTGTGAGGTCATTAAGATGCAGCATCAGGCTCCACAGCAAGCTCACACAGACACAGTGACGGGCACCTGGACCCGGACTGGGCCGCGTCCTCACCGAGGACCGGGAGGTTTGGCAGCCAGCAGACCGAGCTGCAGCCTCCATCTTCTTTCACTGCTGAGAATAAAAGACATGAGTGAGGCCCATCACCCAAGAGCCCCCCTCCATTCACTGGTGTTATTCTGCTTCAACCCCCTCAGCTCCACCACCACCCTTTCCCATCCCAGACTGCCTCAGTAACATAAAGCAGCCTGGAGAAGAGCACAGGGGGGTTTGGGAGAAGAATTCCAACACACCGATGCTCACTGTGTGACAGCATGTATGAAGCTGCCCCCCTTTCAATGGATCCAGGACTCAATGCAAATTTTAACTGAGGCTTGTATACAATGTAAAGTGGCCACCAGAGAGAGGTCTGCAAAACTCAGAGCAATTAAGAAGTACCATCGCCTGTGTCACCTGCCCTCTGCTTCTGTTCAGGGTGGTAACGCACCTAAAGCCGTGGTAACGCCCCTAACGCCGTGGTAACGCCCCTAAAGCCATGGTAACGCACCTAACGCCGTGGTAATGCCCTTAACGCCGTGGTAACGCCCCTAACGCCGTGGTAATGCCCTTAACGCCGTGGTAACGCCCCTAAAGCCATGGTAACGCACCTAACGCCGTGGTAATGCCCTTAACGCCGTGGTAACGCCCCTAACGCCGTGGTAACGCCCCTAAAGCCGTGGTAACGCCCCTAAAGCCGTGGTAATGCCCTAAAGCCGTGGTAACGCACCTAACGCCGTGGTAACGCCCCTAAAGCCGTGGTAACGCCTTAAAGCCGTGGTAACGCACCTAAAGCCGTGGTAACGCCCCTAATGCCGTGGTAACGCCCCTAAAGCCGTGGTAACGCGCCTAAAGCCGTGGTAACGCGCCTAAAGCCGTGGTAACGCCCCTAAAGCCGTGGTAACGCGCCTAAAGCCATGGTAACGCACCTAATGCCGTGGTAACGCACCTAAAGCCGTGGTAACGCCCCTAAAGTTTGCAGACCACAGCTACAGACCACAGCTTAGTCCGGCTCTGTGGGATATCTGGTCTCACTGAGCCTTGTCTGCCTGACCTATGATCTGAAAAAGTAATACAAATAGAAAACAGTTTGGGGGGGGGGGGGGGAGCTGCAAACTGTTCCCTATGTGTGTGCTGGGAAAAATGCCAGAAGAAAAGCATCCGCCAAATGAATGTAATACAATAGTGATGGACAGCGATGCTCTGAGCTGCGGAGGAGCAGCACAGGTCAGC
>NC_092021.1:305000-372500 GCF_042242105.1 Pempheris klunzingeri
GAAACCACCTGTAATATTAGCTGGGTTGAGATATTTCAATTGTTCATTGAACATAGCTGAAGGTTTGTAATGAATGAGAGCCAAGTGGAGGCAGAAATCCTAATTAGCACACTATCATAAAAACCGCTGTCACCAAAGACAGCAGGCTCAGCCTATCAGGCTGCTCTTGAATCCTTCATGTTGATTTCCTGAATCGTTGGTCTAGACCTGCTCTTTATGGAAAGAGTCTTGAGATAACGCTGTTGTGAATTGCTGCCGTATAAATAAAGACTGATTGATTGATTTATATCCGTTCTGCAGAATTGCTACATTCACAGCTGAGATTTGTGGACCAGTGACCATGTGTGACAGAATTCCAGGTGTGTCGTTTTGCAGAGTGAAGTTAGTATATATTTTACACAAGACTGATGCATAGTGTGTGTGTGTGTGTGTGTGTGTGTGTGTGTGTGTGTGTGTGTCTGCTCCTCTTACCATCTTAGTGGAGGCGCTGTACTCGTTCTTCTCACTGAGGTGACACTGTCCGTCGTGAGGCTGGACGAGGCCTCCCAGCCTGCCGTCCAGAGCAAGGTGAGGCACATCATCTGTGGCGAACACCAGCAGGTGGTAGGCCTCCTTCCTCCACCCTATCTCCTCCTGGGTACAGCACAACAGGGTTACACCTGATGCTGCACCTACAGCTGGTTTGGTCATTAGGACGGTTTGGAGAAGTACTCAGAGCCAGTGAAGTCATTTCTGTTCCAGATGACAGAAAGAGCCCAACCCCGCTGGTGCATGGCTCTACACCCTGGTTCATGAAGGACACCTAATCGCTTTCCACAACCACTGATCCACACACACACACAAGGCCCTGCCCTGGTCATCATCAATAGGGGACAACAGGCGAGGGCAAAGGCAGCACTGGCACTGAGGAAACGTAACATTTGACCCCGTGAAGAGGGATTTTATCATTACACACTGGACTACTCCCTGTTGTAGGACATACAGTAGAAAAATCAGGAAACAAAGTCACGGACAACACACATGTATTACAAACAGTGATTTCACAGCCACACAGCTGTGGATCCTCAAAACATGAGTGACTGTCTGCTTCTATCCACACATGCGTGGCTGCTCCTCAACTATTTCATTCACTGTTGATTTGAACTTGTATTCAGTCCGACCCGCACTGAATTTAATTCTGAAAACAACACTAGGCTCAGCCGGGCCCTGGGGTGGCCCCCGCCCAGCCACCAGTCAGTGTTTGAAATAGTGCAGCACAAGTAAATTACAAGGCAGGAGCTACTTGAAGGGAGTCATTCTCTTCCTGTAAAAAACAATTAAAGTGGGAGAGGAAGCCGGGGATATGACTGGGCTCGTCCTCGTGTTTAACCAGCTGCACCAGACTGCACTTCCTGCCTCTGACCGCCCCCCCTGCTGCTCTCAATTAACAAGCAAATAGGCCAAACACCGTCACTACATGCAGCCAAGTCAGGGTTCATTCAAAGAGTGTCAGAGGGCACTAAAATGAGAGCGCTCGCGTGTGAACGTGAGCCTCTGGAGGAAGACACATCGACAAACAAGACACTCGTCACCTTACAAACAGCGGCCTGCAGGATGGCGTCAAACCCGCCCTCTGGCGCGTCCCGGTTGCGCGATACCATCTGCTTCTGCACCTCCTCGTTGAAGCGGTCCACTTTATCTGTCAGCGACAGGATGTGGCGGAAACCGAAGGTGGGCACACAGTTGGGGAAGAGTTTATACCTGAAAGCAGACGGTGACAGACAGCTAGAGATGCAAATATTTCCTCCAAAAGTCACAGCAGCAAAAAGCTTTGGCCTGGTTTCATCTGGACTAGATGATGCCACCCAGTTACAAAAATACCACACGGATGTTCTGACATTAATAAACCATTTTGAAGAGTCATTGATGATTCACGACCTCGGACATTCTGCAGGGTCCAGGTTATGTTAATGTGGGCCAGAGGGGCAACGGCGCACACACACACACACACACACACACACAAAGACACACAAAGACACACACACACACAGATACACACACACACACACACACACACAACCTAGATGGGAAGTGATGCGTGATGGCGGGCGCTGAGTTAGTGCAGTGTAGTCTGACCTCCGGGGCAAACACCGTATGCCACAGCTTTCCCCCTCCATCCATCCATCCTGCTCCCTTTCACTTTGCCCTCATCAACAACCCAGAGCAGGAGGCCAACTGCTCATTTGCTCCGTTTGATCTCATATCTGTCCTCCTCACAGCTGCAGGACACCCACGGTACCTCTCCATGATTCACGAGTGTCCACAAATAGAACGTGTGGCTGACAGTGAATTATTATTTCAGCATTTCATCTTCATCTTCATCCTTTCTTCTTGTGAGGCACATTCACGTCAGGAGAGAACACATGGTAAGCTCCACCTCACATTGTTAGTAGGGCTACATCTAAACTGGGCCGGCATACCTAGAACATTAATGTGTCCGGTGGGACCTGAACCATCACGGACACCTACACATGCGGTGAACCCTGCTGCCGCTACCCACCCATTGCACGGGTTCTGCTGGTACTTGGGTGCTGTGTAGGAGAAGGGGGACATGTTCTTGTCCACAAAGGAACCAAAGCCCAGCCTGAAGTTGCTGGTGAGCTTCCCCATCTCCTGAGCCAGCTTGGTGCCCAAGTTGCGGATGGTGTCCAGGTCATCCTTCATGGAAAGAGACAGGTCCATCAAGTAGTAGAGATCCACGGGGTAGTCCTCTACCTGCCGCACCTGCAGCCCAAACCACGTCTGGTCTCCTGGATGGACGGGCGGCAAGAGGGCATTAGCTGGTTTACTTTCAGTGTGGCTCTATGTGTGTGTGTGTGTGTGTGTGAGAGACACTGACCTGGCCGCAGCCTGAGAGAGATCTTCTGAGGCATGATCTGGACCACATTGTACTGGCTGGAGCCGGACCCTTTGGAACTCAGAGGCATGTTCTGCAGGACAGAAATGCTGCTGGTGGGGTACTCGATGGACCTCGCCTCGCAGCCCCTCTTCTGCAGGTTCTGACTCAAGTCGCACCGTGATGTCAGGGTTCGGCCCCTCCCAAAATCCTGAAGGACGGAGAGCCACAAACCTTCCATGACTCCAGGAAACAGGTGTGTACACCCTGAAAATCATACACGTGCTCAGCTGTACCTCTTGTGCGCACCAGGCGCAGCTGGGGTGGATCAGGAGGCATTCTTCACAGGACGTAGCGCTGCCACTCATACACATGTTGAGACCTGCGGCGGGAGGGAAACACGGTGGACAGGGACACTGGCAGTGCTGACGCTGACACGGACTATCACTCACTCAAATATGTGAAAGAGGGAGCAGAACAGCGGAGGCCCTCCCTGTGCCCACCGAGACCATCCACTGCACTCACTGCACAAATGATGCTTTGAGCTGCTGGGAGGGCGTCTGCTGTCCCCCCCACGTTCTGGTGAGCTCAATGTAGAATGTGTAAGATAAGTGCAGCACACTGATCTGATCACCGTGATACTCTTCCACATAACTGTGTGTGTGTGTGTGTGTGTGTGTGTGTGTGTGTGTGTGTGTGTGTGTGTGTGCACAGACCCCCCTCCTTTAAAACCATGTCACAGTCTTTCCCTATACATGAAACATGTTACATGATTCAGGCTGTCATTTGGTTTTAAAGGAGGGGGTCTGTGCACACACACACACACACACACACACACACACACACACACACAGGCTCAGTGTGTGGTGCTGCTGAGGATGAGGATGATGATGATGATGATGAAGGCAGGTAACAGTGTCCTACCTCCAGCAGCGTGCAGGACGGCCCCCAGCAGCAGGCAGCACAGAGCGGCTCTGCCCGTCCACATGGCGGCTCCGCGGGCTCGGCCAAACTCAGGAGCGGAGGGGGGGTGGGGGGGCAGCTGACGGAGTCCCTGCAGCTGTCTGACTGACCCCAACAGGAAGCTGTGCTCGCACCGTGTCCGCTCCTATTCCGCCCTCATACCGACGAGTCCGCGGCCGGGGGGGGGCGCCTGGCTCCCATCGTGTTAAACAGGCAGTGAACGCTCCCCGCGGGGCTGCTGGACGTCCCTCGGCCTTCCACGTCCTCACCACCTCACCCGCAGCTCCCAGCCGACCCACAGCGGCTCCATCGGGCCGACACGATCCGGATCAGAGCACCAGCGGACAGAGGGACACGCGGGGCCGGGGGGGGGGGCAGTTAAAGTGGCTCACGGATCCGCCAAAGCTTCCCCGATCCAGCTCTGCAGGCTGTTTGTCTCTGGGTTTGTCCAGCTGGAGTCTCCGCCCCCCCAGCCCGCATCACATTAACCCGTTCAGTGCTGGGACCTGCTCTGGGGCTGGGGGGGGACACCTAGCGGTGGATCCGGGGACTGGCTCCCCAGCACCAAGTGAGACAGAGGAGGCAGAAAACATCTCAGGTTTTGCTTTCTTTTATTGTCAGAGGACACAGACGGAGCCGAACCCCCCGAGAAAAACTCAAACTTTTATTGTCAGAGGACACAGACGGAGCCGAACCCCCCCAGAAAGACTCAAACTTTTATTGTCAGAGGACACAGACGGAGCCGAACCCCCCGAGAAAAACTCAAACTTTTATTGTCAGAGGACACAGACGGAGCCGAACCCCCCGAGAAAAACTCAAACTTTTATTGTCAGAGGACACAGACGGAGCCGAACCCCCCCAGAAAGACTCAAACTTTTATTGTCAGAGGACACAGACGGAGCCGAACCCCCCAGAAAGACTCAAACTTTTATTGTCAGAGGACACAGACGGAGCCGAACCCCCCCAGAAAGACTCAAACTTTTATTGTCAGAGGACACAGACGGAGCCGAACCCCCCCAGAAAGACTCAAACTGTTATTGTCAGAGGACACAGACGGAGCCGAACCCCCCCAGAAAGACTCAAACTTTTATTGTCAGAGGACACAGACGGAGCCGAACCCCCCAGAAAGACTCAAACTGTTATTGTCAGAGGACACAGACGGAGCCGAACCCCCCCAGAAAGACTCAAACTGTTATTGTCAGAGGACACAGACGGAGCCGAACCCCCCCAGAAAGACTCAAACTATTATTGTCAGAGGACACAGACGGAGCCGAACCCCCCCAGAAAGACTCAAACTTTTATTGTCAGAGGACACAGACGGAGCCGAACCCCCCAGAAAGACTCAAACTTTTATTGTCAGAGGACACAGACGGAGCCGAACCCCCCCAGAAAGACTCAAACTGTTATTGTCAGAGGACACAGACGGAGCCGAACCCCCCCAGAAAGACTCAAACTGTTATTGTCAGAGGACACAGACGGAGCCGAACCCCCCCAGAAAGACTCAAACTGTTATTGTCAGAGGACACAGACGGAGCCGAACCCCCCCAGAAAGACTCAAACTATTATTGTCAGAGGACACAGACGGAGCCGAACCCCCCCAGAAAGACTCAAACTACTGGTGAATAACCTGCAGACCCAAAGAAAAGCTCCTCTGAACACACGGCACCTTGTCCCAACTCGTTTGACACAAAAGCATCCTAACAAAGAACGAAGGAACGAAGAACTTCTGCTAGATCCTCGGGGGCAGCTGTGGCGGCCTGCTCAGCAGCTCGGACGCCATGTCCCTGATGGTCCCGAGGGGCAGGCCGCCGAGGACGCCCCGCCGCTCGGCCCTCAGCTCCACCAGGGCGTCCACGATCCTCTGCCGCCCGGCCTCTGGGTGGAGCCGCGTCAGCTCTGCCATCAGGGTGTCGAAGCTGCCCATGGTGCCGTAGTGCTGGGGCACGCAGGTTCCCTCAGCCGTGGGCGAGATGCAGACCGCCCTCCTGTTCTTGGTGCCGGAGCCAAACGGTGGCTGCGGAGAGGACGGAGCGGGACATTCATCAGGCTCCAAGCACCAACAGCACGGACACAACCTGCACAGTATTTCTACACAAGGTGAGTCCAACGTGCCCCCGAGGAAGACGTTCGGCTCACTTCAAGAGGACGAGCACGTGGGAGACAGCGTCTTACTCCCACAGTGCCACGCGTCGCTCTGCTCGTCACCTGTCTCTCCGTGCTGGGGGTCTGTGGTCTGCTGGAGGCCGACACCCGACTCTGCCCCCCTCCACTGGCTCCGTGGATGTGCTCCACGTGTAGAGTGTGGCCTCGCACGCTGCGGCCGTTCAGCTCTCTGACGGCAGCCTCGGCATACCGGGGCCCACCGATCATCACTATGGCAAGTCTAGAGGGGGCAGCCGGGAGACGGACACATTAACAGGGACACCAATGAGGCCTGCTGCTTCAACGGCGGCATGAAGAGTTCATTCAGAGACTTCAGACAGGAGGAAACAACACGTTACACACAGACAGCAGTGAAAAACACTGGTGAGACTTGGAGCGTTGTATGAGTCACCTTAAACCGTTGCTCAGAGCAGAGATCCTGACCTCAGAGGCACGGTACCTCTCAAACCACCGCATCACGTCACTCTGGCAAGGACAACATTCAGTTAAAGCCTGTACTGCCCCCTGCTGGCTGTAATGGCTCCATACACCATATTCCAGCAAAAACAACCTCTGGTTCTTCGCCAACGTTTCTAACACAGTCTATTGATAATGATTTAGGCCTGGTAACCACGGTAACGCCTGTTCCCAGGAGTGCTACTCGTGGCAGTACAGACTCACCTCTGTCACGCTGGTGGGCAGGCTGCTGACACACAGCACGGAGCTCCCGGCCTCCCCGCCGCCGGATTCTGTGGTTACAAGGATTTGATCCTAAATGAATCCAGAGTCTCTCCACGCTCAGTGCTATCACACACATTCCCTGACCACTTACCACTGAGCTGCTCGTCAGACTCCAGGTCCTCTTCAGCATCGTACCACGCCTCGCTGCTGTCCAGCTCTTTACGGGCAGCTGCTGTCCACACAAACAGCGGCACCTCTGATCTTACTAACTGCTTCCTAGGGAATTATTTCAAGGTGTGAGAGGGATGCTGTGGCTTACTCGTCTGCTTTTCCTCCTGCTCGTGTGCAGCGTGGACAGCATCTCTGTCCTGGGCGACCACAGAGACATCCCTCCTTACTCTGCTGCTGTCCTTCTTCGTCTGGTTTCCCTTCTTCGGACTCTGCTGGGACAGAAGTGACCCAACGCTGAGCTGGGCCGTGCTTGAGGATCTGGCTGTGGTTGTACTGTTCGTGGACATGTCAGTGTGTGGGCACACCTGATCATCAGGACCTTCATGTTCTCCTCCTGAGGTGCAGTGTTTCTGTGGCTGTCCAGCGGCGGGTGCCCTTGGGACAAGAGAAGACAACAGAGTCAAGCGTCTAGTCTGGTAAAGCTGTGAGACTGAATCACATCAGACACACATGCATGTGTGTGCTTCCATACCAAGATGGTTCATTTCCCAGCACATCACCGGCGAGCTGGGGGGGGGGCAGAGAATTAGATCATCACTGTTACAGCGACGACCGGCAGACTTCACTGGGTTAGACGGTTGGGCCGTACCTGTGCAGGGATGTACCTTGCTCCTGTGGTTATCTCGTCCGTGTCGACAGACAGAGGCTTCAGTTGCTCCAGAGGAACCCCCGCTAAGATCTCAGCCCTCATGTGACTATAGTCAGACTCCAGTTTTTGCAGAACACCTACGACGATGGCAGGGGGGGCCGTTGGCCTCCAGAGAGACGGAAACAAAACAAGTGAACACTAGTAGGCCTGAACAGCTGACGACTCTTTGCACTGCTGCTTTACAGACAGAAATCCATGCGGATACGTACATACACTAGAGTTCGTCTCTGTGGAGGAGCTAAGGCAAACCCAGGTGGAAGGGAATCGGTCCTTACCTTGGGCTGAGCTGCCCCCCCTCAGCACAGGTACGGTAGAGTCTCCAGCAGTGCTGTGTGCACATGCTGTACTGCAGGGCCAGGAGGCTCAGCTCTGCTTGCTGAGCGCGCTGGATCCACTCACGCTCCTGTGTCACTCTACAGCCCAAGCTGGGAACCAATCACATACCTGACGGTGTTAGTCCGACTGTGAAGGCCCGTCTGAAGTAGGACTGTGGTGATCTCCTACCTTTTCACTTTCTCTTTCTGCTCTCTCAGTTCCTCTTTCGCCATCATGAGTCTGATAAATTCCTGGAATGTGAAAGAAGACGGCGTCACGTTTTGAGGGGACTAGTACGATGACCCCTCGTTGGTCTGAACCTTACCTCAGCCAGGTAGTCCAGATCTGCCATGTGGACTTCAGTAACGATGTGCTTGTCAGACGCTCCTGGCTGCTCAGTCTGGGTGAAGGCCGACGTGCGCAGAGTCGGCTCGGTGCCAACCGTGATGTCACGGGTGGTGGGGCGGAGCAGGGTGGAGGCGTGGGCGATCCTGTCAGCAGTGTTCGTGGTGATGGCAGACTGAGGGGGCTCACTGCTGGCCGCCACTGCTTCACTAGCAGTGCTGACTGGACCTGAGAGAAGCCCGCTGTCCTGAGCCTTCAGATCTTTGCTGGCCAGACAGACGAGCGTGCTCGTACCGTCCCCCATGATGCCGTGGAAGCCGTCACTCTGATCTGCACAGCTCAAGCTGGCTTCATTACCAGGGACCGTGGACTCCTCACACCCCTCCTTGGTGCCATTTTCCTCAACTGGGTCCAGAGGAGCGCTGGCCTGCCCTGGACTGACCGGCTGGCTACAGCCCCTGTCTTTGCTCTCTGTTCCATCCATGTGGACTCTGTCGAAGCTGTAGTACTCAGAGAACTCCCTTTCACCCGTTACACACCGCCACCTGTAACAGATCTTCGTTAACTAATGTTAGCTTCTGAGTGTTCAGCATGTCCTCAATCTAATGAATTAGAGACAGTCCAGGCTCCACTCACTGCACTGGACTGCCCTCAGCGTTTGTGCCGTTAGCAGAGTGGCTCCTGTGCCCAGACCGTGGCCCTCGTCTGTGCCCGTCCAGCTCCGCGTCCACAGAGAAGCTCGCCAGGCCCGCTGGAGCACCGGTGCTCCCGCTAGCCATCTGCCACGAGGGCCCGTCCTCGTCCAGCTGGGACGGAAAGAAACAGCACATTTAAACCTGCGCGGCGTTTGAACGGTAGCAGGTTGACGTGCACACAGAGAGGAGTTCGTACCGGCACCCTGCGGGCCCTCGGAGGCGCGGGGTCCTGTGTGACGGGGCTGCTGAAGGCTGTGTGGAAGCTGTCCAGGCTGACTAGCAGTCCGCTGTGGCACAGTTCCTCATGCTGATCACTGGGAACCATGTACAGGTCTGGGTCTGCAGGGGGAGCAGACAGACAGGCCTCTCACAGAGAAACAGCAGCTTTCCAGACAAAGTGTGTGTGTGTGTGTGTGTGTGTGTGTGATGTATGATAATAATGAAGGGATGAGTGCCATCACTGATGGTGTGTGAGATTTGCACGTTACCACTTATGCACGTCTTTACTCCTGATGCTCCAGAGCTGAGAACAAACAATCAACGGCTGTAAATTGATGAAGCCTCAACTCATCTGAGGACGTGTGTCACTGATTCGCTGATTCGCTGAGTCGTACGTACGTATGCTTATTGGATGAGCCGGCTCGCTGGGCAGGACCGGCTCCTCCGAGCTGACCACACTTACACTTCACATAGACGTGGTGCCGGCTCAGCTCCAGGGCCGGATGTCTCTGCAGGTACTGCTGAAAGCCTCCTTCATCTGGACAAATGGAAACGGTTATTACATTTCTTTTCATGTCACAACTTTGAAGAGCAACTCGCAGGTTCATGTGTTTGGACATTTCATACGGAACCTAGTCTGAAAATAACAATTTTAAATGGTAATGCAGGATTTAATGATTTACAGGACACGAGGGCAGAAAGCCCCCCCCCCCCCCCCCCCCGCCTCTCTCTCTCTCTCTCTCTCTCTCTCTCTCTCTGCCCCCCTGCCTCTCTCTCTCTCTCTCTGGTTCTCCACTGGTTCTCCTCCGGTTCTTCACTGGTTCGCCAATGGTTCTTCACTGGTTCTCCTCCGGTCATTCACGGGTTCTCCTCTGGTTCTCCACTGGTTCACCAATGGTTCTCCGCTGGTTCTCCTCTGGTCCTTCACTGGTTTTCCTCCGGTTCTCCACTGGTTCTCCACTGTTTCTTCTCTTGTTCTCCTCTGGTTCTCCACTGGTTCTCCTTTGGTTCTCCACAGGTTCTCCACTAGTTCTCCTCCGGTTCTCCACAGGTTCTCCTCTTGTTCTCCATTGGTTCTCCTCTGGTTCTTCACTGGTTCTTCACTGGTTCTCCACTGGTTCTCCTCTGGTTCTTCACTGGTCCTTCACTGGTTCTCCTCTGGTTCTCCACTGGTTCACCAATGGTTCTCCACTGGTTCTCCACTGGTTCTCCTCCGGTCCTTCACTGGTTCTCCGGTTCTTCACTGGTTCTCCTCCGGTTCTCCACTGGTTCTCCACTGTTTCTTCTCTTGTTCTCCTCTGGTTCTCCACTGGTTCTCCTTTGGTTCTCCACAGGTTCTCCACTAGTTCTCCACAGGTTCTCCACTGGTTCTCCTCTTGTTCTCCATTGGTTCTCCTCTGGTTCTTCACTGGTTCTCCACTGGTTCACCTCTGGTTCTTCACTGGTTCTCCTCTTGTTCTCCATTGGTTCTCCTCCGGTTCTCCACTGGTTCTACTTATATGGCTGTGGTCCGTCATAGTTGTATGAATGAACATTTACAACCTCCTCGGTATGTATGGCTTTTTCACATGTGGAAGGGTCATAAAACCGACTCCAGAAGGAATATATGAGTACATTTGTATGAAAATCTAGTTTCTAGATCAGTTTCCTACACACTGATTGGATGGGGTCTCTGAGTTGCTCTGTAAGACATGAAGATGGGCTACACTGGACAACGCTGGGCACTGGCAGTTAGACGGTTTGTGGACACGGCTGTATGGACATTAGAGGAGCCTGGACCAGAGAGTGACTGGTACTCAGTTCATCAGCTCTCATTAGCTTTCTGTCAGTCAGCCGAACAGTAGTGACCCAACAGTGTCAGCTGTGGTGCGTTGTACTAGCTGCGCTCAGACTCACCCTGGATGACCCTTCTGTCCTCTGGGGACAAACTGAGATACCAGCTGAGCAGCTTTGGGTCGGTTAGGGAGAGGTAGGGATGAGCATTCACCAGGTCAAAGATGGACCTGTGACACACAGAGACAACGGCTCCTGTCAGTCCCTGCAGCTTAACACAGACACAGACTGGGGGAGGAGGGGGAGGAGGAGGATGAGAGTGAGGATGAGAGTGAGGAGGGTGAGGATGAGGATAGTGAGGATGAGGGTGAGGAGGGTAAGGATGAGGAGGGTGAGGATAGTGAGGGTGAGGATGAGGAGGGTGAGGATGAGGAGGGTGGGGATAGTGAGGATGAGGGTGAGGATGAGGAGGGTGAGGATGAGGATAGTGAGGATGAGGGTGATGAGGGTGAGGATGAGGAGGGTGAGGATAGTGAGGGTGAGGATGAGGAGGGTGAGGGTGAGGAGGCTCCTGTCAGTCCCTGCAGCTTAACATAGACACAGACTGGGGGAGGAGGGGGAGGAGGAGGATGAGAGTGAGGATGAGAGTGAGGAGGGTGAGGGTGAGGGTGAGGATAGTGAGGATGAGGGTGAGGAGGGTAAGGATGAGGAGGGTGAGGATAGTGAGGGTGAGGATGAGGAGGGTGGGGATAGTGAGGATGAGGGTGAGGATGAGGAGGGTGAGGATGAGGGTGAGGATGAGGATAGTGAGGATGAGGGTGATGAGGGTGAGGATGAGGAGGGTGAGGATAGTGAGGGTGAGGATGAGGAGGGTGAGGGTGAGGAGGCTCCTGTCAGTCCCTGCAGCTTAACATAGACACAGACTGGGGGAGGAGGAGGAGGAGGGGGAGGAGGATGAGGAGGGTGAGGATGAGGAGGGTGAGGAGGGTAAGGATGAGGATAGTGAGGATGAGGGTGAGGAGGGTAAGGATGAGGAGGGTGAGGATAGTGAGGGTGAAGGTGAGGAGGGTGAGGATGAGGGTGAGGAGGGTGAGGAGGGTGAGGGTGAGGATGAGGATAGTGAGGATGAGGGTGAGGAGGAGGAGGGTGAGGATGAGGATAGTGAGGATGAGGGCAACGAGGAGGAGGAGGGTGAGGATGAGGATAGTGAGGATGAGGGTGAGGAGGGTGAGGATAGTGAGGGTGAGGATGAGGAGGGTGGGGATAGTGAGGGTGAGGATAGTGAGGGTGAGGATGGTGAGGGTAGTGAGGATGAGGATAGTGAGGAGGAGGAGGATGAGGAGGGTGGGGATAGTGAGGGTGAGGATAGTGAGGAGGAGGGTGAGGATGGTGAGGATGAGGGTGAGGATAGTGAGGAGGAGGGTGAGGAGGGTGAGGATGGTGAGGATGAGGGTGAGGATAGTGAGGAGGAGGGTGAGGAGGGTGAGGATGAGGAGGCTCCTGTCAGTCCCTGCAGCTTAACACAGACACAGACTGGGGAAGGAGGAGGAGGAGGGGGAGGAGGAGGAGGATGAGGAGGGTGAGGATGAGAGTGAGGAGGGTGAGGGTGAGGATGAGGATAGTGAGGATGAGGATGAGGGTGAGGAGGGTAAGGATGAGGAGGGTGAGGATAGTGAGGGTGAGGATAGTGAGGAGGGTGAGGATGAGGAGGGTGAGGGTGAGGATGAGGAGGGTGAGGGTGAGGAGGGTGAGGATGAGGAGGGTGAGGATGAGGAGGATGAGGATGAGGAGGGTGAGGATGAGGAGGATGAGGATGAGGAGGGTGAGGATGAGGATGAGGAGGATGAGGATGAGGATGAGGAGGGTGAGTTTGCTGCATACCTGTCCAGGAAGGACTTCCTGCTGTGTGCTGCAGATGGAGAAAAGACACAGAGGTGAGAGGGAGGCTAACATGGCCGCTGATGATGATGATGATGATGATGATGATAACACTGCTGCTGGTTACTTGGCCTCTCCGCTGTCACCGTGTAGCACAGGCTGGGTAGGACTCGGAGCTGGGGGGGCAGCACCACGCCCGCGTACTCCGTGGCCAGCAGGAGGGGCGGCCCGGTCCCGCTCACCTCGTACGGGACCGGGAGCGGAAAGGCCGGCCAGGCGGTCTGAGAGACGGGGACGGGGTCGGGGTGACGGCCAGTGGTCCTGTAGGTCAGGTGGGGGCCGACCGGGGCCCACGGCCCGCCAGCAGCGAAGGGGGACTCCATCATGGCCGCCACGCGAAGGCTAGCGGCTCGCTAACGATAGCTAGCTAGCTAGCACAGACACCACAGCACGGCCGCTAACGGCCCCGCTAGCAGAGAGCTAATGTTAGCTGGCGTGTCGTCACTGAAACAGAGCCAACGGGCCGAGCTGCAGTAGCGGCGGCTAGCTGAGCACCACCTGACACCTGCTTCACCTGCTTCACCTGCCCCACCTACTTCACCTGCTCATCAGGTCACATTTAAAGGGTCCGTCCACCTGAAGCACCCTCAGTCAGCCATGGGGGGCAGCTTCAGCTGCTGGCTCTAGTTAGCTCTACCAGAGGGGTGTATGACCTCATTCTATCTGGACAATCAACTCTTTTCTCTGCTCTCTCTTCCTCTTCCACTCAGGGCCCAACACACACCATCTCTCTCGTTATTATGTCTCTGCTAGGAGCTCCGCTCACATTATGTGATGCACCTCATCAAACCCATCGTGCTGAAGTCGTGACCTACCTGAGGGCTGCAGCCGAGTCCCTGCAGTGCAAAGTCAGACCCGTGGTCCTGACTGCTGATGGCACCATCAGTCGGGGGCCCGTGGTCCTGACTGATGGCACCATCAGTCGGGACTGTGGTCCTGATAGCACCATCAGTCGGGGGCCTGCGGTCCTGACTGATGGCACCTCCACCAGTTTTCAGCCTCTGGCACCAATAAACAGACAACGTTTTAACATTTGAGACCTTTGGCCACCTACTGGTGCTGGTAGGAGTCTACGTTGCTCAGCTTCTCTGGTGGATCCACTCTGGTATCAGAGCTGAAGCTCAGCTAGTCTATTGATGCTGAGCTCCATTATTGATCACTCTCAATCTTCATTTCAACACCTGAACACAAAACAGTTAGAGGAAGTCACATAGCTGTACTCCTAATGTTCCTAAGGTTAGACCTCTGTGGAGACAAACTTGAGATATTTCCTCTGTTATGAAGATGAATTGAAATTACAATAAGCATGTACTTTACAACCCTTCACACTCAAAGTTACACAGTTGTCTTTACAGAGCGTGTCCTGCACCAGACTGGCTTCACTGCTCTGTTCTACAGGTGAAGACGTTCTCTGCAGACTCACCCGGACGGTGTGGAGACAAACGGATTTGAGCAGAGAGCTACTGGAAGCTGACTGCGCGCCGACACCGAGGCTGTGACTTTGTGTGTGACTGAGGGAACGAGGTGGATCCGCTGAAGGAAGAGGTTTCCAGCAGGGGTGAGTGTGGCCTACGTTCTCTTACACTGTTTGGAGCACTGGGGTTCACACTCGGCACCATCTACTGAAGAGGAGCTTCAGTAAATGTAGCCTTATTCAACACATGAAGGCTGTACAGACTGTTAGTGGTCAATGCCCTGCGCACCATTCAAGGATCCTGCTGCTGGCCCCCTCCTAGCATCCTGACAGACAGACAGACAGACAGACAGACAGACAGACAGACAGACAGACAGGGAGGGAGGGAAGCTTCTAACACGTCTCCAGGAGTAACTCTGCAGTGCTAACCAGGTTATCAAACCAGCGTCCCTCCTCTCCTTCAGACGTATTCTGGGGCATCTCATCGGAGCAGAAAAGCACTTCTGACTCTCTTTGCCCCCCCCCGTCAGGCAGCAGTACAGCCACCAGTCTGCTAGGGGGCAGCCACAGTCAGTGCAACACAAATATGAGCTTCCAAGAAAACCTCGAGGACACAACAACTTGTGAACAGAGAGAGAGAGAAATGAGGGAGCAGGGTGTCACCATGGCAACACAGCGTTTGGCCAAATAATGTGAAAGATTTGTGCTGCCCCCCCCCCCACAGCAGTATGACCCACATTTCTCAGCAGCCGCAGCCACAGCACAGTGGATCACTGTCCCAGACCACCGTGTGTGTGGAGGATGAAGCCTGCTGACTCTTCCTCTCCACCGTTCATGGTCCCCACAGGATGAACGAGTTTGCCGATCCCCCGGTGGTTCATCCAGTGCCACCGTCAGGTCAAAGCTTTCACGTGACCAAAGTGATGACGGCCCCGTCGGCTCGAGCTGCACTTCAGTCAGTGCTGCTTAGCCAACACGCTAAACTAGTGAATGTTTTACCTGCTGTCACTGCCAGCATGCAGCTCTGTGCTGGGATCCCTGAGTGCAGCCTGACCGATGGCTGTGAGACAAGACTCGGACTGAAGTGTCGATGTCAGCTGTGCGGGGAGCTGGCTAACCACGAGCTGAGAAAGAAGCAGCGAAGATGCTTTGGCCACACTGCTGTTTCCACGGCCAACAGTGAACTTTGATGCTCAGATGCTGGACGGTGTCCGGGTGTCTGTGAGGGACATGCTTTGTTCCATCAGACTCCGACAACAGGACCGTGGGCGTCTTCTTCACAGAATTCACAGCTGAGGTGTGAACAGCCTTGTTTCCCTTTCTTTACTTAATCAGGCACTGGTGAATAAACAAAAAGGAGAGGGGAGGAGCTGTTTTCAGGTGTCGTACCTGTTGGGTCGGGGCCATGAAATGCTTCGGTGTTCATACGTGTCGGTCTGAAGTGACTTTCCTACACGTGTTGTGCTCCAGGCCAGCTGTTTTCACAGGGAGAGATGCTCAGACCGAAGTTTATCAGAAAGAATCAGCTACTTAAGCCACGCAGAGCCTCAGCATCAGGCAGGGCCCCTCCCATGAACATGCTAACAGGCCCGTCGGAGCGTCCTGGCTCAGTCGATGGAGAGCTGGCCGCCAGGCTGAGCGGGTGCAGACCAGAGCTCTGTGGTTGGATAAAGCACCAGACCAGAGGCTGTAGCTCCACGGTATCATCACCCTACGTAGTTCAGCTGAAGACCAACCCAGCACAGGCCAGACGGCGTAAGGAGGACCACACGGGCCCCAAAGAAGCCTCTCAGATGTTGGCCCGTCTCCGATGAGCTCTTATAATCAAACAGAGCTGTGATGGAGACGCTGAGCTCTACGTTCATGTGGCAGCTGTAGTCAGATAGTCTGAACAGGATCAGTGGAGAAAACGTGATGCTGTAATGCAGCAACAGGGCTGATCCAGGGTTAGATTGGAAACCTCAAGTACGTTTTCAGTGCACAATGACGATTCTTTGTAACCCCCCCCCCCACACACACACACACACACTCCACAGCCAGTGTTTCATTTTCTAATACAAAGATTTTTAATGTAAAGCCTCACACCTCTGCCACTTTATCCTGGTGTCAGATTCCTCCTCAGCCTTAGTCATTGTACAGGAGCGCATAGAGTGGATATTTTAATATTTATGACTTACTCTGTACTCTGTCACGTCTAATACTTGAAGTCATGAATAATTCCACACTCGAATAAGCACAAATCAATCAAATGTCTTCCTGTGCAACATACGTTTGGAGCTCACCGAAAGTTTTACAGCATCCAATTGTGAATTATTTACTCATGAATCACACGTGACCATGAAAGTGTGACCAATCCAGAAGTATTTAAATGGCCAAGAGATCTTCGTACGCCGACACCGGTGCCCAAAGCGTTGACAGCAAACAGAAGCACTGAGCTCACTGTGGATTCCTTCTTCCTGTGCTGCCGTTGACCTCTGATCTGACCTCTCAGTTCAACAGTGTCATCAGGTGGACCCCAGAGCTGCGATGACACCCGCCGGGCCCCCGCCTTGTTCCCTCTTAACGTGGGCTTAGAGAGATGCTGCTCCAGGTTCACACAGTAATCATTTACCCAGAAATGTATCAGTCAGGAGAAGCATGTGACTCACGAATCAGCCAGACCACAGCAGCCGGTCAGCTGACTGACCCCCCCACCACCCCACCCCCCAACTGACTGACTGATGGGGGCGGGAGAGAAAATGACAAAACACAGCAGGACTGCAGACAGTGAAGCATTTAGGAGCGTTTATTGTCCCCAGTACAGATGATCATAAAGTCAGCAGTGTAAGAAACACATTGTGGTGGTGGGGGGGGGCTATACAAGTGCAGACAACCCTGGTGCCTGGGGGTGGATCCCATGATGGGCCATGCTGGAACTCTGGCCTTTACACACACACACTCACTCACGCAGACACACACACACAGACACACACTCACACAGACACACACTCACACAGGCCTCTTAAAGGAACAGTCTGCAGTAGTAGCATCATAAGGGTGGGGACTGGTTTAAAAAGGTACATATCGATCAGAGCAGAACTATACAGCTTATGCATTCAAATCAAAACAAATGCAGCCTTATAGCAAAAATATAAACTTTATACACACTAGTCTTTGCCCCTGTTCAGAAACATAAACACAAAAAATGCAGAGAATATCACAAATATCTTCTTTGCCCAAAGACAGTAAAGCGATATGTTGGTGAGCACACAGTCTCGACTGATTACACCATGCAAAGAGAAACACGAGCGTCCTGTCGACAGCTTGTGACCGGCAGAGAGGTGTCCGAACGAAGGTGTCAAAACTTCACCCGGCTTGTTTTGCATGCAGCGTCCTGATGCTCCTGCCATACTGGTGCATCAGAGGGACTAATACACTGCCAAGGAAACACCAAGCACCCAGACAGAAATACAAAGAGGAGCAACGTGACCACTTATCACAGAGGAACTCCTTAGGCTTTTAGGAATCATCAAGATCTCTGTGTCCCTTTGAGCCTCTCTAAACCCGACCAATAACGGACCCAGCAGCGATGACAGACATGACGGGGCTGAACTGTATCCACTGCGGTGGGGTGCAGTCTCTAAAGGGAAGCAGATACTACCTCTCACACGGGCAGAACGATTAAAAGAACATTTACACAAGAGCAGCCCGACCAACAAGCCTGAAATACAGCAACGGCCCAGAAACCTGAGAGCTCCGGGTCACTCAAGTCTCCACAAAACTGGAGAGCGGCTGGCGTGTTAAAGAATGGAGTCATATCTACAGCAAACTAACTCATCTGGGGGGCAGCTATATGGGGTGTGTCTGGGTTTTTTGTCAATCCGTTTTTGCAAATTAAAGCCCTTTCACGGATCTCGTAGTTCAGACGTGGTGACATGAAAATGGGGGGGACCAAAAAGGTAACTATCACGTAGTGCTGCATTTAGAATATCTCGTTTGGATTTGACCTTTTTTACTCTTCATTTGATTGTTTTTAACAAAAGCAGATTGTCACAAAATCAGACATGGAACAACAGTGGGGGTCTGTCACGTCTTCAAAGTTGGCGGCATGTGGCCTCGCTTCATTTGGTCTCCATGGCAACAGCAGCTGCTTGCCTTACTTCAGGAGGCTCGTAAGGCGCGCAGAGCGACAGAGTCCACTTCACCCTCAGAGGTTTCACAGCCTCTCGTGTGATGGCGCAGGAGAGCTGCGGCAGGCGTGTCCCTCCTTCATTCTTAGCCTGGAAGGGGTTTCCACGGAGCAGGAGAGGGAGCCATGAGGGAGCACAGCGCCAGGTTTTCCTTCCAAGCAGCTCAGCAGTTCCAGCTCTGGATTTGAAGAGGGAGCGTCAAGAGACTTTGGGAGTGTTTGCGAGTACGTGTGTGTTGTGCGTCAGGACCCCTCTGCTGGTTAGTAGCCATAGCCGTCTGGGAAAGGCAAGCCCGCCACACACTGCTCCCCGCCGTCCAGCAGGTAGGGGGCGGCATCGTCGTAGTGGGTGAGGGGCAGCGTGTCCTCGTCCAGCCCCGGGAGGCCATCCGGGTCCACCTTCAGGTTGGGCCTCTGGTTATCGGGGAAGGCCATGGAGAAGAGCGCCTCGGGATCGCACACAAACTTGTACACGTACCTCTCACCAGCCACCTGAGACAGAAAAACCTCCGGATCAATACTCTGTGTGCGTCTTGAGCTCATTCATGACACCATATTAGTACGTGTGTGAGGTCCTTTACAGACTCTGGACTTCACGGTCCAGTGGTCCAATAGTGCCCCGACCCTCCCACTCTACATGTGGAAACACTGGCACTGGCTGTAAAACTGCTCCTCATCGGAGCACCAGGCCCGGTGTAAGAACACATGCCTGTCCAGACGGTTTTAGGGAAGAAAGGAAAAG
Organism: Pempheris klunzingeri; assembly: GCF_042242105.1. Taxonomy (NCBI): domain Eukaryota; kingdom Metazoa; phylum Chordata; class Actinopteri; order Acropomatiformes; family Pempheridae; genus Pempheris; species Pempheris klunzingeri. Next base: position 324,151 of record NC_092021.1, read on the forward strand.
GGTGAACGTGCCTTTACCTTCTGCATGATGCCCTTCTCGTAGTAGTAACGCAGCGAGCGGCTCAGCTTGTCGTAGTTCATGGCTGGCCTGTTCTTCTGGATGCCCCAGCGACGAGCCACCTGAGAGTTCATACGGAGAGCACGCACAGATTACACAGTGGAGCAGCTGGACACGGGACATCCGTACGGACGGGCTGCCGACGGTGGAGACCCACCTCCTCGGGCTCAATGAGCTTGAACTCCATGCCGCGGCCCGTCCAGGCTATGAAGTGGCCGTTGGCCGGGTCGTCCAGCAGGGTGACCAGGAACTGCCAGAGCTGCAGGGAGCCGCGGCGCTGGTAGGGAGGTCCGTCACGATAGACGGAGGGTTCCTGCTTCACTTTACCTGCGAGTGGGGGGGGCGTCAAGAATATAGACACACGAGAGGAAGAGGGAGGAAGAACAACGGTGTCGGTCAGTGGTGCTCTCCTGCCTGATGGTCTCTGCGCCCCAGGAGCAGTCAGAGGACCGGACAGCACCGGCACCGACGCTACCCTGGGCTTATATGGAGAGTTTTCAGTCTCACCTTCTAATCTTTCAGGGACCACACAGGTATCGTCAAAGTACAGCTGAGGGTCTCTGTCAAAGGAGAAGGCTGAAATTAAAAGAAGAGAGAAACACAACATTAATGGGATCAAAGTGTAACAGCAGAGAGAGCGTGGGAAGCCACGCAGAGCAATACAGAGCGGCGGCCCCCCAGCAGCAGAACCTCCTGCCAGCTGCCGATGTGAGAAATGTCCCGCTGGTCGCCACTCCGTCACCAACGGCTCAATAAGTCTCAAAGGTCGGGGTCACGCAGGAGGACTTCACTAATGAAAGCACCCAAACATCAGGAGAAGTTACCTTCAGGGGTGTTCTGGTAGAAGCTCCCCGCTCTCCCAAACGACGACTGACAGTTAGGCACTTCTGGAAACAAAGAAGGAACAGTCACACCTCCCTCACTGGCAGGGGAGACAGAGAGACAGGGGGACAGGCAGACAGGCAGACAGGGAGACAGGGAGACAGGGGGACAGGCAGACAGGGAGACAGAGAGACAGGGGAGACAGGGGAGACAGGGGGACAGGCAGACAGGGAGACAGGGGAGACAGAGAGACAGGCAGACAGGCAGACAGGGAGACAGGGAGACAGAGAGACAGGGGAGACAGGGGAGACAGGGGGACAGGCAGACAGGGGAGACAGGGGAGACAGGGGAGACAGGGGGGACAGGGGGGACAGAGAGACAGGGGGACAGGGGAGACAGAGAGACAGGCAGACAGAGAGACAGGGGGATAGGGGAGACAGGAGAGACAGGGGGACAGGGGAGACAGGAGAGACAGGCAGACAGGCAGACAGGGGAGACAGAGAGACAGGCAGACAGGGGAGACAGGGGAGACAGGGGGACAGGGAGACAGGGGGACAGGGGGACAGGAGAGACAGGGGAGACAGGGGGACAGGCAGACAGGGGAGACAGGGGGACAGGGGGGACAGAGAGACAGGGGGACAGGGGGGACAGGGGGACAGGGGAGACAGGGAGACAGGCAGACGGGCAGACAGGGGGACAGGGGAGACAGGGGGACAGGCAGACAGGGAGACAGGGGAGACAGAGAGACAGGGGGACAGGGAGACAGGGGAGACAGGGGGGACAGGGGAGACAGAGAGACAGGGGGACAGGCAGACAGGGGAGACAGGGGAGACAGGGGGACAGAGAGACAAGGGGACAGGGGGACAGAGAGACAGGGAGACAGGGGGACAGAGAGACAGGGGAGACAGAGAGGCACAGGTACAGGTAGTAATGTGATGCGGTCAGACACTGAGGCCGAGCTGTGTCAGTGTGCTGGTCACATTGAGGCCGAGCTGTGTCAGTGTGCTGGTCACACTGAGGCCGAGCTGTGTCAGTGTGCTGGTCACACTGAGGCCGAGCTGTGTCAGTGTGCTGGTCACACTGAGGCCGAGCTGTGTCAGTGTGCTGGTCACACTGAGGCCGAGCTGTGTCAGTGTGCTGGTCACACTGAGGCCGAGCTGTGTCAGTGTGCTGGTCACACTGAGGCCGAGCTGTGTCAGTGTGCTGGTCACACTGAGGCCGAGCTGTGTCAGTGTGCTGGTCACATTGAGGCCGAGCTGTGTCAGTGTGCTGGTCACACTGAGGCCGAGCTGTGTCAGTGTGCTGGTCAGACATTGAGGCCGAGCTGTGTCAGTGTGCTGGTCACATTGAGGCCGAGCTGTGTCAGTGTGCTGGTCACACTGAGGCCGAGCTGTGTCAGTGTGCTGGTCACATTGAGGCCGAGCTGTGTCAGTGTGCTGGTCACACTGAGGCCGAGCTGTGTCAGTGTGCTGGTCAGACATTGAGGCCGAGCTGTGTCAGTGTGCTGGTCACATTGAGGCCGAGCTGTGTCAGTGTGCTGGTCACATTGAGGCCGAGCTGTGTCAGTGTGCTGGTCACACTGATAAGCAGTACAGGTAGAAACAGGTCAGGTCACATGGGGGACCAGTGGACGTCTGCAGGCCGACGTGGAGCCCAGATCAGATCAGAGTGCGCTGCACGTCCACCGAGGCTGAAATAAGATCAGCGCCGTGGCTGCTGGTTTACATCTCAATGACAATCAAGTTATGCCAGTCCTCCCCCTGGAGGGGTCATGGCCCGTCTTCCTCTGTCCAACGCCCGCCCCCGCCCATTCTTCTGTTTCCTGTCTACTGATAAGAAAATAAGAGATCGATGTTGAGGGAGTGTTTCCTGAAGTCTCCGTCTCGTCTTGTCCGAGCTTTAGAAAGTCTGCAGGAAGGCGACATCATTGTCTGCTCGTCGTGTCGGACTCCTGCTGTGGCCGCAGACACGTTTGTGTGTGTCTGCAGACCACCGAGCTCCACGCTGGTACACCCAACCGTCCATCCACCCATCTAGAGATGCTTGTTCTCTATGACGTAGGTATTTAAAAGGCCATAAGAAGCTAAGAGGATTTGTCATTACGTCACTGCCTGGCCAGCCGGTCGTCCAGCAGGCAGAAAAGGAATGAGAGGCTATCAGAGGGAGGGAGTGAGCGAGAGAAGATTAAAAAAAAAAAAAAAAAAAAAGTTGCAGTTTCAGGAAAAGAGGATGTAAATCATGAGAGTGGGGACAGCAGCTGGCTGTGTGGGCGTTGGGATCAAACAATGCTCTGACGGCTGCTCTGGCTCCTTTGGTTTGTACCATGTGAGTAAACAGCATCTCTGCTGTGACTGTTTGACGAGGCGTTTGAGAGGACAGCTGCCACTTGGCCCCTTGTGTATTCAGTAAAACCAAGGAGAGAACTTCCAGCCGCTTACCGTGGACTCGCTGTGTTGCAGGCCACTAAGTCCTCCGAGGGCACTGGCCCAGATCTATTCCAGGTAGGCTCAGGGAGGAGGTTCTCTGCACCTGCTTGGATGACCTATTTACTTTTTGCCCTTGGAGGCTTAGGCTGAGCTGAAAGACCCACTTTTACTTTGCTGGAATGACTCTGGAGGAATGATAGTGTGTGTGTGTGTGTGTGTGTGTGTGTAGAATGAGCACCTGTGTGTCCAGGCCTCTGCTGCATGCTAAAAGTCACAGGCATGTGTCGGTGCCCAGAACAAACATGGCCAGGCACATTCCTCATCCTCTGCCTGCTTTACTTGCTCTAGACAATCAGTTTCCCACAGCCAGCCGTGGACGGCGTCACTGAGCATGTGCAGAGAGGTACGGGTACGCAGACGGCTCTCATGTTGAGAGGTAACGGACTCCTCTAATCCAGCTACTCACCAGAATCAAAGCAGAAGTCACGAGGCTCCTGCTTGATGGCCATGGGGTGGAAAGCAGCCTGCCGTGGGGGGCCTGGGGGTGGAGCAGGGGGGCCCATGGTGGGGACGCCCTGCTCGGTGTACCGCGGGTCAATGAGCTCTTGCTTAAAACCTTGGGGTGGCACGGCTACCAATGGCTCCGACATCTGCCTGTGGTACGGGGGCCGACTCTCGCGTGGCAGCGCGGTGCTGCTGCTGGCCGGCTGGGGTAAGAACTGGGAGTGCCCCTGACTCTCTGAGGGGGGGAAAGGTAGGCACGGCTCTGACATCTGCCTGTGGAACCTGGAGACGAAAGGGGAACGACCCGACAACATGATTAGGTCTCTGTGGGGAACGCTGGAAACAACGGTGCAGATAAACCGGCTCAGCTCAGGGCTCACCTGTGCTCAGGTGTGAAGCTGTTGACATCCTGGCTGATGGGGGCACAGGGCACGGCGAAGGGGGGGCTGTGGCTGTGGACTGGGAGCGCCGGCTGGTTGGGAGAGCCTGCGCTTGACGTTATCGGCTGTTGTATGTGCACCGGACGCTGCCCCTGCGGTGGGTTGGAGACACGGGGGTGCGGAGGTGGGGCCTGCTCACTCAGTGGGTGTGCCCTCGGTGTGCTGGTGGGGCTGCAAGGAGACACTGGTGTTGAGGGGGGGGTTAATGGCTTAAACCCAGGGGTGGGCTTCCTGTCACAGGCACTGTAGATGAAGAGATAGATCACACACACGGGGGGGGAGGTTAGTATGCTGCCGTAAGGCTCCTGGCGGACGTAGACACGTGGAGTGAGGACTACATACCTGTAGCTGTAAAGGCACTTGTCTCCGTAGGGCATGGGACTCCGGTCCTGGCGACAGGGTGAAAGCTCTTTGGAGGGAGTCAGCTCCCGTTTGATCTTGGCTGGTGGGGGGCCATGAAACATCACTAGATAGGAGGAGACACACGGAGCAGCAGCACAGTGCAGTGCATTAGATAAGCTCCAGATACGACCTAATTGAAGCCATAAACAGAAGTGCAGCAGTTATCTTAACCACATTTGGAAGTGATGGATGAATGGATGTATGGACAGTGTCTCTGTACTCCTCCACTGACAGAGACACTTAGCAGCAATTTATCATCCGCCCTAATGACGCTCGACTCTTGGCTCTGAAAACAACCATCCATCCACCGCCCGTTAGGTAGCATGATACTAACTGCACTACACACACAAAAGCTATCAAACTCCTCGTCTGATTCCCATTAGGGCAGGCCACTACCACTACCCATGAATCAGTGTGGCTGTAATCTAATGGCGCTGACTGATTTTCTTCTCCCGGGCTGTAACCATTAGACACTAGCGGCAGCTTTCTGCGTATCGGCTGCAGTTTCCGGGGCGCCACATAATAGCCAAGTAGAAACTAGATCCCTGGGCACAGAGGAGCGGGGGCCAAATAAATCAGCCACGGTGCTGATGGACCTAAGCAGAGCCAACAATGGGCACGTGAGCTTCCCTTGTGCGCGCCGTGAAGCCTAATGGCTCGAGTGAGAGCACAGTAAATATCGGGGAGATGAGGCGTCTTTCTTACTCTGGGCTGGTGGGCACGGGGGGGGCGGGGGGCATTAACAATAAGCACCCCTCATGCAAACTCCTCTCTTCCATCTTCACAGCTAAAACACAACCTCCACATATCTCCAATAAAGTCAGCACGCTCTTCACCCCGGAGCTACTCTATACCGAGTTCAGGCCGGGTTCACACTCCATGTGACGTCCCACTGACGGGGGCTCATATCGCAAAATCTGCTTTGGTGAACGGGCAACTCGTGAGAGAGAAAGACCTGCAGGAGCAACTGCCAAGCTCTCCTCTCTGAATCTCTCTCACACACAGAGCGTACCGACAGTACAAGGTCACGGACTGCCCCACAGCAGCACGGTACAGGGCGGACTACGTGTGTGGAAGCGTTGGACGGGCCGTCTACGGTCCTCAGTAACACGTTCCAGCTCTGCGGGCTGCTCACCGGGCCGCAGTAACCACCATTTAAAAGCCCTGACAGAGACGGGAACGTAAACTGTCAGGGTGGAAGGGCCGTAAAACGCTCCATTTGGACATAATGCAAACACAGGCGGCTGCACGGAGCCGTTCGGGGACGGGGTGCCCACATGGGGGGGGCGAGTTGTATGAGAGCAGGGTTGAAACAGGCAGATCTGAGGTGGCCTGATTCACTGGAATCCAGCCCACTTCAGCAGCACAGCCTGAGTGCGGGAAAGTGTGAAATCAGATTAGGAGCCTGGCTCATGTGATGCCCCATGCCAATCGGCTGATTAAATTCAAAATGGAGGGAGGGAGGGAGGGAGGGAGGGGGAGAGCAGCCTTTCCCAGAGTCGTGTTTTGGAGATGAAGAACAGTGTTTGCCTTCAGCGGGATGAAGACATTCAGATAAAAGAGGGCTGACCCGGACATCTGCTCAGGCAAGTCATTCAGAAAGAGTCAGAGCTCTGTCCTCCAAGCTCAGCAGAGCCCAGGCAGACCAGCGCTGCCGTGGCTCTCTGGTTCCTGGTGTTCAGCCCGAAACATCCCAACGACACACAAACAATCTGTCCAGAGACAGAACAGAGATGAGGTACTCACAGCTATCCGACTGGAAATCCGGGACAAACTGCTCGTCGTCGGGCACCTGGGCTGTGGACACACAGGAGAACATCGCACATGTGAGCAAAACACACACACACACACACACACACACCCCCTTTGTCCTCTCTGCAGGTGACATCTTCACGTGTTCAGAAAGAATTACAAGGAAGAGAAACCATCGGCTGGAAATCAGCTTGTCACTTATTTCTGATGGAGAGAAACAATGTGAGCGACACTGGGGGTCCTGGTCAGCACTTCCTCGTGCACAGGACTTTGCTCCTCTTGCTCTAACTGCTAACGCTGCAAACTAGCCATATTTCACAGTGTCATCGAGTTAATCTTTAAGCTTAAAGCCTGCTCAGGTTCACCGTGTAGACACAAAAGCACCAACAGATGTTTCCAACGCTCTCTGAAAAAGAAGCTAGAAATATGAACTCACCTTCTGCAATCCAGATCTCCTGCAGCTGGCTGAGGTCCTGGAAGAGTTCTGCACAGACACAAATTGTGAGGTGAAGTGTGACGTATTCTGCCGTGCAGGTCCAACTACATGTTGGAACAGTAAATACAGGGACACCAACACGGGCGCTGTTACTGCATTACCTTCCGTGTCCTGAGCGAGTCCCGCATCCACAAACTTCCTCTTCCTGTCGTTCAGAGGCCTGCTCTGAGGTGGGTCCTCCACACGAGCCTTGTGCTGTTGGGAGAAGAAGATGGAGAGCCGTCAGAGCTGCGGTGCTGATGGTGTCCAAGGAGACCACATGGGGGTCCATCCGTGACGCAGAGCCCCGGGCTCACTGTGACCACGTCATGTGTGAGGCTGCCATGTGTCCACTTACACTGGGTGGGACCATAAACGGGACTTGCTGGTCATAGAATCCGTCCATGTTATCTGGGTGATGGGGGGAGGGCTCCAATATCAGGGGGAGGGGGGTGTTCGCTTTAAAGCGACAGCGCCTGGCTCACTCTGCGGGTCTCTGGAAAACAAGAATGGAAGTGGAGACATTCAGCAGGGGTCAGAGGACTGGACTGCCTGCACACTAGTGAGGGGGGGGGGGCACAGCCAACAGGCTGCTGAGCTGCTGGCACTCACTGCTACTCTCTCCACGCTGTGACGTGCAGCGAGGCCACCATCCTCCCCCAGCCCCGTCCTGAACCAACAGTTACATAAGCCCCGCTGCCCGGCCTCTGGGGGCTCTCTGCTCACTCTAATCAGCTTGGAGACCTGGGGGGGGGGGTGAGTCCTGGAGGTGATTAGTGTCTTATACGGGCTGCAGCCCACTGCTGGGTGACGGCACCACACTTGGACAGAGGCACCAGCTGCCCTCAGCTCAGTGCCGTGACTCCCCCCTCCCGTTAGGGGAGCACAGTGAGGGACGGCTGCCGGCCAGCGTGTGTTCACGGAGCAGGTCGGTCCACGGGCAGCACACCTCCGGGCCCCACGGGCTCTGCTGTCACCCGGCAGGAGGACAGAGATGTGACCGGGACACTTTCACCTCCTGAGGAGGGCACCGCGCGGCCCGGGCCGCTCCGCAGGAGGACCGCCGAGGAGCGCTGCGGGCCGGAGTCCCAGCGAGACTCTCCGGAGAGGAAAGTTTAGAGCCCGGGAGGAGGGAGGGCCGGGGGAGGAAGATCACACGACACCCCCTGCCACCTCCCCCTCTACTCCTCCCTCCTCCCTCCGCCCATCCCCCCACCCCTCCCTTGTTTTTCTCAATGATGTGAAACTCGACCCGTGAGGGAACACAGAGGGAAAAAAACACCCGTCCATTCATAAAAACGGCCTCCTGGCCGCAGCCCGGACCCTCTCGCTCGGTAGCCCGGATCCGGACACGGCACACGGACACTGGAGGCCGACGCACGGCGTCTGTGGACCGGACCGGAGCCCGGATAAAATGGTTGCCAAAGTAAATATCTTTAATTAAGATGGCGTGTGTCGTGTGAAGCGGCGTCAGGGACACGTCCAGCCACGACGGGGCTCCGGAAAACCAAGTTTTTGTGTGAAACCCCCGCAGCAGCTTACCTGGTGTGAGTGTGTCCGTCCTCCGGGGCCAGGCGCAGCGCCGCACTCATCCACAGACACAAAAACAACGTGTGAGCAGCAGAAGGGTCGGACCGTCCGCTGCAGCTCCTCCGACTCTCCAAACTCTGTCTGAGCTCGGCGGTCACGGCCCGCTCCCTTTTCCCCTGGGCTCGAGCGGCGGCGGAGACGCGCGCTGATTGGTCGGTCGCCCCTGTCCGTCAAGCGAGGAGCCAATGGCCGCTCCGCCGCTCATGAATTATGCATGACGCCCGGAGCGGCCAATCGCAGCGCAGCACCGGCCTATTTTTATGAATGGCTGGAGTTCATTCACATTTTTTCAACCTTCAGCGCCAGGACGTGCCTGTTAAAGGGCCAGGCGCGCTGCTAACGGCTCCCTGGACTCCGACCGCAGGCGACCACACGGTCACATCAGCCGGGGCTCTGTTCTGAAGGGACTGGGGACGAACGTGGGTACAGACGGGAGGAAATGTGTTTTTACAGACGTGATACTAGTTAACAGACCATAAATGTCAGATGTGTCTACGTGTCAGCACGTTTTAACCTGCAGGGTGCATTCATTCAGAAACAAGCACAGTTACTTAATCAGTCTGACTTCAGTGGGGAGGGGGACTTCACTTTGGTCCAAACTCCATTCAGATGACATGACACTGTATCACCTGACCCCCCTCCCACTTCAGAGGCTTCCTTTAACTAACTCTTTGGGGTGTGTTTCCCTGGAGATCAATCCCAGTACTTTCTTTGCCAAATATGCTCCATTACACCCAAAAAAGTCTAATTTAGACATTTTTCATGGCCCAGTGGACGAACCACTTCCATTTCTGACCATTAGCCAACAACAACCTCAGCGTCACAAGGTCACATTTTTACACAAAATAGGTTGTAGACTCTGAACCCTGACGCTTTCTGAGCACATTCACGCTTTCCAGAGGATGAACCATGACAACATGACCGCTTCTCCTGCTTCACCCACTACAGGTGAGCGAGGAAACATGGTCAGTCAGTTCATCTTTTCCATCATTCCTTAAAGATCAAACTGTAAATGTCAGAGCAGCAGTGGTGGGGCAGGTCCGCCTTTAACGTCCACGGTATGACAGTCACAGTCCCACAGACGGGCCACGTTTTACCGAGATACAGCACTGGGAGAAAACACCATGACGTGTGTGTGAGTGCTCACATATGTGTGAGAAGGACCGGCTGTTGAATGCCAAAGGTCAGAGGTCATAAATAAATAACCCTTGTCATTATCGCCTCTGTGACCAAGTGAGGAATCCCTCTTATAAACTCTTTGTCGATGCAAATGTCTCTCAGAGTTTAAAGCAAATTCCAGCAGCTGGTATGAAAACTAATCCTCGGCAAATCCCTGCAGCCACGGTGCAGAGCTTATGAGCCGCTGCAGAGGCAATAATAGTAAGAAGAGACAAAGAGATATGTAGTCACATAGGACACGGCACTGTCCCATGTGTCCCAGAGGTCTAAGGCCAAAGGCAGACAGCTTGTCTTTCAGGATGTGGGCTCATTCGGAGCTGAACATGTGGAGGTGAGAGGCCTTAAAAATATCCAAATTCAATTGTACATGTGTGCGAGGCATTAAACAGCAGAGGATGTGTGTGTGTGTGTGTGTGTGTGTGTCTGCAGGTCCGTGGCATCATGGTGCACCTCCTCACTGGTGCGGATGTGGTGGGTGGTCACTTGGAGGCGTGAGGAGAGTGAGCACACTGTGTTGCTGTTCTTACTCTTTCCTTAAATAAATGTGCCACATGCACAGGGTGACATGCTGCTTGTGTACATACCTCTGTCTGAGTGTGAGAGTGGGCGTGTTGAAGGCAGGGCCACTTTTAAAGCTCCAAATGTCCTGTTCCCTCGAAGACTGCCGCTGTAGGTTAGTGTGACACCGACATAACGGCCAGGTCGGCCGTGCTGCCTGGCCCTGGGTGCAATGTGGGCTAATCCTGATACCAAGAATCCTCCACTAAGCCAAGTGAGGATGAAACACGAAAACACTGCACCTGGAACCTCTAAAGCACCATCCTCCTCCACGTACACGTAGGGACGGCCGCTGTCCACTACAGCTCTGGGTTTAACGGTCAGCTTTGACCCCGGACACAGCAGCGGGGACGGGATCTCACCACGAGGCCCATTTAGTAGAGGTGGGGCTTTTGATCACATCACATAGTCTTCATCAGCTGATGGAGGTGCAGCAGGTATCACTGATTGTCCAAATTAGCGTTTTCACACTGTGTTGACTTTGAAGAGTACATGCCAGCCACTCTCTCCTCTGACAGCGTTGGACTCATGACGGATGCCTTCAAAACGGATCCAAATGGGCACAACTCAACCAGAGATGTCGTCTCTTTACATCACACATACGAACGTGGAGCTTCGTTCCTGAACCTGATCTGAGCCGCCACGATGCAGCAGCGGTGGGGGAGAGAGAGAGAGAGCCTTGGCAGTCTGTCCTAGCTTGCAAATGTCTGTCAAAATGTACATTTCAGAAAGATCTAAAGTGGGAAAGTAGTGCCTCTGGGCGCAGGATGCTCTCTCACTGAGGGACAAGATGTGACTTGCCTGCTATTAATAGCACTTTGGGAGATAATTCCTGCCTTGTTATCTTAGCAGCCGTACTCAAGAAGCCTTGCCAACGGCAGACTCTTCTGAGGCTCTCGGTTGTATAACCAAGCTTTCTTTTATTATCTCTCTCTTGTGTCTCTCCCGTTCTTAATCCAATGCCTCCTTCTTCTTTGACTTTTTCTCTTTTCGTCCTGATTGTCTATATTTCTCTCTCACGCCGTGCTTTTTGCTGCAGGAAGCTACTGGGCCGTGGATCAGGGCAAAGGGCAAAAGGACTATTTAAACAGCCTGCGGAGAATGATGACAAGAGACAAAGCTCCCTTTGCGCTGCTGTAATGAGCTTGTTGAGTGTTTTCAGTGACTGTGTTCCATCGCTTTCAGCTTTCAGCTTTCAGCTTTTCGGCTTTCAGGAACAGAGCAACGTTGCACATGAAGCTTTTAACAAGATGGAGAATGTACAGCCACGCTGGCAGCGCGCTGAGAAGAGTAACCCTAACCCTGGCAACCTTTCGTTCAATAACTTTCAAGATATTTCGCACGAAACCGAAATTTTGAACCTGGAGTTCAGCCAATCACCAGAGTCAGTAGGATCCATCCTCTGGGACCACGACTGTCTGCACAACATTTTCTGACGATAACTAACACCTTTGTCAGTGGTGGAATGTAACTAAGAACATTTAATCAAGTACATCAAGTACTAATTTGAGGTGCTTGTACTTTCTCTTTCTTGCTTTGTACCTCTGCTCCCCCACATTTCAGAGGGAAATCTTAGTTGCTTTGTCACTATAGTTCATCCAAACACAACAAGTGGTAGATTACATGTCCCAACGCAGAATAAAACCGCTCCACACCAGCTAACGCTCAGTGTTAGAGCACTTTCCTTTCTCCTCTTGATACTTTAATGACATTTTGCTAACAGTAGCTTATATGTTTCTATACACACACACACACACACACACACACACACACACATGGCCCTCTTTAAACCATGGTGTCATTGTTTGCTCACTCAATCATTCTCATCACAGACTTCCTCTCACAGTGAATGTGACTCCTTAATGTCATCAGAAGCTCACAGTTGTTGTTGGATGTTAGAAGAAATCAGATTTCTGTCTTTATCAGGCTGCACGGACAGACAGTACGTGACGCTCTCTGATCACATCTCAAGTGAGTAAGTACGTGCTTTTTAAAGTAGAAGTAGTAGAAGTTTAGGAGTACGCTTCAACCAGCACTGCTGGAGCCTTTAGTACGAGCAGCGTTTGCACTCTTACTTTATGTGAATGAAGAAATAAAAGAGACAAAATGCATATTCAACCTCTTCTGTTTATTTGGTAAAGTGTTTTGTCCATCTAAATGCCGACAGCTGACAAACAGTGAGGGTGACGTACTGTAGAGACAGACACAGGGCAGACTGCAGAGGCCGGACACATTGATTTTTCTGACTCTCATCCAATCCTGTCCTGGACAACATGGGGGATGGTCTGCCCTTGACCCTCTGTGGAGAGGGTCCCCTACCGTGGTGACCCTGAGGGGGAACAGAGGGCTGTTCTCACAGACATAGAGTTCCTAAATCAGATCATTTGATTAACTATCCTATGACTACGGTAGCATTTTTCCTACGCTGTTATAATCCCCCCCGAAGCTGCGTGATGACTGATTCTGTTGTGATCCACTCTATAAACTCTGTTTCTATGATCTGATGGTTTAACGTAGAAGCAGAGCAGCTCTGGGCTCTGCGCTCGGAGCAGAGGCACAAACACGGCAGCTAATGTGTCCCAGCATGAGAACTGGATCACACTAGTCAGGGCCGTAGAGCCACCTCTGCCTCCGAGGGGAGGGGGGCGCACACCAAGCTAAAGGTGGGGGAGGGGCCCGAGGTAGGAGCGCAGATGGAAGCAAATGTCTGTGATTGTCTTGATTCATCAAAGCGCCGCTCATTAACGGCACAGAGCTGTGTGCCGGTAGAGCTGGTGTAGCCAAAGCCTTGGACAGATAAAGTGTCTGATAAAGTGTCCCAGGTTTTGTCCCAGGAACACGTCAGTGAGCCACACGGTTGCACTGGGGGAAGGATTCCTTCATTCCAATGAGCCTGGGCACTGTAGTTTTTCAGTGAACCCTGCGTATGCCACCCTGCCCCTGGATATGCTGAAATAGAGCATTAAATGTGTATTAATCCACAGCTGAAAATAGTCCCTGACAAATGTACTCCACCTGTTTACTCCTGTTTAAGTAATGTTTGCTCAAAAGGAAATGACTGAGCCTTTACAACATAAACTTAATGAATGACAGCTGTTTGGAAGACCTCCCCTTTCATCACGTGGGCTTCGGTGCCACACACAAAAAAGTGTTGAGAGAGCTTTGGTCTTTTTTCTTTTGTGGCCTTCCCCTCAAAAAAGACAACTTGCTTCTGGACACTCAACCTGCAGATAAAGGTGGGCGGAGACACCACCTCCCCTGTCTGCTAATAAAGGCCGGCTCAGGGGCAGCGGATTACATCAGTCGATTACTATGTTGGCAGCCCACCTCTTCTCCTGCTAAATTAAGGCTATGATGACACAAAAATGACTGCTCTGGGTTGCCAAGAATTGATCAAAGTATTCTGTTTGTCTAAAGGCTGTGGCTCCACTATTAGGCCAGTAGAGCACATCCGTTTGGCTCATTTTTTGGGAAATACGTTGCTACAAACAATCACTGTCTCTATGTGATCTGATGAGTTCTACCTCTCAGTCGTCTGTGTGAGTCTGGGAAAAGCTGTGAGCGCACAGCGGGTCCATTTATTTGTCAAGGCAATTGATTGCTTCAGAGGGCAGGAACAGACATGACTTGTGACTCTCATTGGAAATTCACTCTGTGTGGGTTTTCGTGGTGCTGCTCCACGATAAATCACAAACGGACATTGTAATGGTAGACGATCTGGAAAGCCTACTTTCTTTTGTTTTTAATGAAACGAGACAGCTTCGTCCCTGCCTTTTCTTGCACATGACTTTAAACATGCCACTAAAAATGAAAACCACAACAAATAAATATATCAGATAAGTGGATTTTTAAAGCAAAGAACTAAGTTTGAATAGTCTGATCCACACTACTCTCCTGTTTGTTCACTCTCCTTTTGTTTCAGCAGGCATGCGGTGATGTAAGTGAACTTCAGATAAAATATCATAAACAAATACATACACTTGGTAATATAGCTGTTTAAAACCATTCTCTCAATAAATGTTAAGTTACTGTAAACATGCACTCTTCTCACACTGAGTTCTCCAGGCGCCCAGGCTCCACTGGGGACAGCTACAACTTAAGGAGAAAATTGATTGTAATATTCAGGTCATGCAAGTTATGGGAAATTGCTTTTAGTTGATGTGTATTTAAACATACACCACTGAGATGGCTGAGGGTGACACGTGACTGACCTGAACTCCATCCCAGTTGTGAATATGTTGTAAATATGTGCAGCGTGTGGGGGGGACACTGGACATCCCCTCGGTTTTCATGGGGCCTGGGTGCAAGAGTAATGACTCAGTGGATTTTAAAGGGATCCAGGGTCTGAGGGCAGAACGCCTGACCCTACTGCAGAGCTCACTGTGTACCTCCAGAACATCTCACCAGTCTCCCTCCGCCCTGCACCGTCAGCTTACACTTCAGCAGGGGCAAGACAGTTTTCCACAAAGCTCTAACTCACACCTCCCATCCGCCATTTGACTTTTAACATTCACACATTTACATTCTGTTTGACTTTTAAGGGATCAGCGATAATCAGTCAGCTCAGATTGAGATCAGAGCGTCTGTACATTTCTTGACTTTAGGGCAAGTGTGTGTAAGGAAATAATCTCAGCTCAGGTCCATGTATCAGCTTCACCTGCAGCCCTGACCGGGGCCCATAGTGAGGTCTCACAGTTACAAGAAGGTGGCAGCATTTGGGTTGATATTCTTCTTTTAAATAGCCATTCTTGTTAAGGATCCACTAGATGTGCTCTTTTCTAAGATATGTTCAGAGTGGGACATTACACTAACTATGGGATGGAGACACTGTCTCTAGCTCTGGGGATGTCCAGTTAGTTAGCCCACCACTTTGGTCCAGACTGAAATATCTCCACGACTATTGAATGGATGTCACCAAAGGATCCATCCTACTGGCCTCGGTCATCCTCACACGTTTCCTCCAGCACCAAATGCAAATGTCTCAACAACAATTGAATGGAATATCATGAAAGTTGATGTTCACCTCAGAGTGAATTGTAAAAACTTACATGATACCTTAACATCTCATCTAGCGCCCCCCTCAGGTCAGGCTTTTTATCTGTCCATCAGCACAAGTACCTGCAAGAGGCAGTTAGTACGTGAACTATGAGATTATTTCTGTCACACATGCTGTTGTTCCTGTTTCTGGAACAAACATGGAAGAGGTGAAGCTGAGGAGAGAGGATGATGTGAAATTCAAATCTAAGACAATCTGAATTAGACAAAGTGGAAAAGTGCCCTCAGAGAGCGACTGCAGCAGCTCTGTATGGTGAGGAATACTGATCTGAACCCCTCTAAGCTAACATTTCCACATTAACAACAGTGATATATTAAAAACACATTCATGTGTACAGTATATGTGAGCTACACCTACTTTCCAGAATTATACACGTACTCTTTCTGTCCATACTGAATAATAGACTGGACAACACACAGATCCTCCTGTGTTCTCTGTTTCCTCCGGTACCGTCACATGTTTGTTTGGTGAAGTTAAACTAATCATGAGAGCATTAAAGCCACCAGCAGCCTGCAGTGGGGGCAGGCTCTGGGATTTGCACTCTGACGGCACACTTGACATTGTGAGTTGATGTTTGACACGGTAATCAGGCGTAGGGTTTCACTGGTGGACAGATAGACCCTCACTGAAATAGAGGGATAATTTTAGTTTCCCTGTCAGTGCTCTGGTAAATAAAAACCCTGCGCCCCTGCTGTTAAACCCGGGGGGGGGGTTATTTCAATCCGTGACCCACTAGAAGTGCCCTGTGCCATACGGTGCACAGGAGCATTTGTTGATTTGATTTTGGTGGCAGTGTTAGAGTTCACCACCCACAGAAGACGAGTGAGTCTCTCAAGATGAACTACCATGTCTCTAGTCTCTACGTTCATCTATATGGGATGAAGTGATTAACTGTATTAACTGTGTACAGCTACACAGCGGATCATCTACGCCGTCTGTATATGTGGTTTAAAGGATGGTTTTCTGAAGAAATTCCTCCATTTTTCCTCCTCCTCCAGGCAACTGTCTTGCCCCTCTGCCATCAACCCACAAACAAAATAAATCAATAATGGATGAGGCTTTTTCCTCTCCTCTGCTCCCCTCAGCTGTACCGCGCTGTCCGTCTATGGGGGGGGCCTTGGAGTGAGCGCTCTTTCATTATTCATACAAGTGTTTTAACCCAGAGGTGGATCTCACTCTATTTACTCACCAGCCTTGTAAACAACCACGATGACTGCCACAACACTCTCACTTCAGCCCTCTCCTCTTTCTCCCCACAGTGTGATGGAACTCTTTCTTTCTCCACTCGTTCATCATACGACCTGTTTCTTTAAGCACTACCACCCTCTTTACTTCATCCGAGGACTGTGAGGGAATCCGTGCAGCAACAGCTGCGTGTAGCAGGCAGTGCGGTACTGGTACATATGGCTGAGGTGAGGTTGGTTTTTGGGGGGTGTGGGGGGAGGGGTGTGCAGGAATAGGTTGGTACTGGACACTGAGAGACCCCCATCTCTGCAGGCTCCTTTGGGGATGAATAGTCTGAAGGTATCCTGACTTTAGGGATGCTCCATCTGTCAGTGTGATCCTGTTAATGAACTTCCCATCCTGGGAGCAGTGCACCAGCGGTCCGATGGAGCTGCCTGTGGCTCGTGTGTGTGCATAAATGTACTGAATGTGTGTGTCTGTGTGTTTGCGTGTGCATGTGTGTGTCCTAGTCGCGGCTCCGGTTGCGTTTCTTGAAGAAAAAGAACGGTGACTTCTGAGGCGGGCCCAGTAACATGGGGACCTGGTTCTTGTGTGTGATCCTGATCTGCAAGAATCAGACAGAGGAGGACATGATGAAGGCACTGGGTTTGCACAGGAATCTCTTCTGTGACAAATGTACCAGGTTGACAGTCGTCCCTTCCTGGCTTTTCACAACAGACCGTTACTAAATCACTCACTGTGACCTTGGACATAAACACAATAACAGAACAAAAAGCTCTCTATCCCCCACCCACATCAACGTCCACTGGGACAAAAAGAAAATGGCCAAAAAGCTGCAAGGATGAACAGATAATAGTTTATTTTCTCCTTTCTATGAAAAATATTGCCAGTGTGGGATATTTGATGGCATGACAGCGTTGGAGGTTGGCGCTTGGTGTGCAGAGGAGGAAGATGAACAAAAGCAGGGAAATGAGCCAAGGCTGGACAAAAGCTGAGTAACACTACCTAGAAGACCCTAAAACCCCATCCAGACTAACACAGTGACGCTGCTCAACGCAGGTGTGGTGCTTACAGGTGAGCCCAACTATATCAGATGAGGTGATGTGAGTTTTGATTGGCCAACGCAGCACGTTGCCATATGTCGTCAAAACAAATGCAGAGACATCCAGCAAGTTGAACCTGCCTCTGACTTTGTGTCAGAGCCCATCCCTGCTAAACTACTGCTGAATCTGAGCAGATGTTTGTCCTTTCCACGCTGACCATCGCGATGAGTTCAGCTGTGATACCATTCAGAGCCGTAGAACCTGTCGTCACGGTGTTTTAAACCCTCGTGCGGTGTTTTGGTGTCTGACAAGGCTTCAGAGTCATACGTCTATTACTCAGACTGGACTTGCTGGATCACATGTCATCATCTGACCCGAAGCAACACCCCCCACCAACATAGACCATTATGGGTTTCTGTTTCTTTTTTCAAACACAGCACAGTTTTTGGTCTGAACCCAGAAAGAGAGAGTTGATTCGTTTTTACTCTTGTTATGTTTTGGGGTTTTGGAGTTGGTCATAATATGTTAATGTGAGAAAACAGGCCAGAATCACGGTGAACCGGAGGCCCCATGACAAGTCCTAACACTCACCGTGCACGGGGTCTGCATCCACGGCTCGCCATCAATCTGCATGGGCAGCCGACGGGACGTCCTGCAAAGAGACAGCAGAGCAGAGGGATGAACAAGAGAGAGAGACGAGGGTGGAGGGGGGAGGGTGGAGGGTGGAGTTGGAGGTTGTGAAGGTCAGATCACACACACCTCTGAGGCACAGAGGCCTGTTCACACTGTCCCAGGACAGGGTCAAACACTGCACCCTTTGTTCCCATGAGACCAATTTCCAGACAGGCCCCCACTCTTTAAACTCACAGACCCACTGTACACACACACACACACACACACACACACTCAGTTGGTTTTAGACCTTCATGCATGCCTCTCCGGCTAGAGAAACACAGTATGGGAGAATGACTGTGATGAATGCTCTTTTAATTCTGGTCTAGGAAAATATTAGGATCGGTTTGCTGAACAAGAGCGAGAACAAGCTGTTAATGTCACTTTGGTACAGTAGCTACACATGTTAGACGGGCTGAGTCTCACGAGAGCAACAAAACACATGTGAACTACATCCATTTTCTTTGTATGACAACATGTGTCAGAACTACGGTGGACACACTGGGATGTTTTGGACCGAATGTTATGAATTCTGTATCAAATACGCTCATTATGCCCAATTCCTTCATATCATTTTTATTTAGGTCAGCTCTCAGCATCTGATAGTGAACATGTAGGGACGCGAGCAAACTCGTTGCTCTGAATTCTCACAGGAAGTGGCTCCAGGCTTGTTGTACCTTCACTCAGAGGGACTTGCATTTTGGAAGGCAGCAAAAAAGCCATAATTTTTCCATCCATGGTGTTGAGTTCATAAGATGTGCACGCAGTGCTTCTAAGATATTTGGTGTCACCATTACTCAGAATGACATGCTAGTCTGCTTCATGTTGCACTGACAGAGACAACAAAACAGCTTAATCCGCAGAGGGCAAACGATCGGCGCTAGAATGAAGAGCACCGTCACACAACACACACATCAAACCCTGAGTTATGTCCCGTGTTCAAATACACAGTGACCGGAGCAGGAAGCACCTCATTCTTCATTTTGGCCTTTGGATGTTTGGGTTAAAGGTTAGGGCCATTCATACTCCAAAAGGGATGGTGACCTAGTAGCAGCCAACTTCAACACTACACACAGGCCATTTCTCATTCTGACTGTGAGTCCGCCCTCGGCTCCAACAGCTCACTTAGTGAGGCATGCGGCTCAAATACATGATGCATGAGGTACAGGCATGTTATTGTTTGGATACTGCAGGGATTTTAGCCTTCAAATGCACAAAACACTCAAAAGGAATACATTTTTGATCAAATGTGGATAGAATGGCGACGGCGTTTGTGCTGAAAGTACAGCTTCTAGTTGGCTGAGCAGAGGGAAGATAAAGAGAGGAGGATGGGGGCAGTGATACAAGACAGATGAAGGGAAGGAGGGGGGATGGAGATGGTGGCAGGAGGGACGAGGATGGTTTGAATGTGGAGCTTCTGACCTGATGGTGACGTTGGCACACTGAGCCAGTCTGCGTCCGGCACTCTTCAGTCCGGTGTAGATCTGTCCCATCTCTATGGCCCCTTCCAGGCCCACCACCTCCAACAGCTGGTCGCTGAGGTCTGGATGGGGTGTTAGAGGGAGACGGACACACACACACACACACACACACACGGATGTATGAGGTCATTGTCCTTTGTTTGAGTAGACTCAGGAGTAGAGCTCCAAGATAAGGTCGTGTTTGGTGTATTTCCTGCATCAGATTCAGTCCTTTGCAGTTGTCTAGAAACTTTGGATCCAAACTCCAGAAGTGCTGTTTCCATCACGGCCCTGTTAAACACAGCTGGTTGCGGGGTGGGAAACACTGCAACAACTCGAAGCGCTTTCTCTTTGACCACACATTTCCAAGCAAACACACGCTCGGCTCTACTTCCTGTCTCTTTGTCCCTACCTACCTACCTAACACACTTGACATGTTATTACAATCACAGTGAGACTTCTCTGGGTTAAATAAGGGAAAAGAAAACACAACAGAGGGGAGGAGTTGGTGAACGTTAAACATTCGAACAGATCGTGCCTCCTCGTTATCTTCTACTCCACGAATGTCCCTTTGCGGTCTCTCTGTTTAAAGTGTGATCCCTCATAGTCAATATTTACACACATGATCTCAGGTTAGTGATGATGTCATTTGACATTTCACTTTCAATACACTTTAGCTCATAAATAACCCAGTACGACGGAGACATTATGTGTTTGCATGGCCCCACAAACTTCACAGGTTTGACACACGCCGTGTGAAACGAATTATTAGAGAGAAATGTGAGAAATGTTTCGTCTTCACAGCCACTGTGATAATTTGTGAGGTGCTATAGCAGAATCAGATCTCATTACCGCTCATACAACTGTGTTGGCAGCGATGTGTAATTGTGTTCGTGCACAGATCACAACACGGTGACGGGAACCAGGCTGGACAAGCTGACCGGAACGACAAAGATAGGTACTATTATTATTTTTATGCTTTTATTCTTAGTTAGGTTTCTAGTGTTTTTATCAGAATGTATATTCTGTTTATTTGGTTATGGGACAATGTTTCCTGGTGCGACGCACTAAATCGGCTCTGAATTGAAATATCTGTCTCTGTGATGCATTCTCCATGGACACTGATGCAGGTTGGCGTGGCACCCTTATAGCTGATTTACTTTATTCCGGCAGGTGGTCTGGTGTCAGCTTAACACCTAAACATGCTGCAGTCCTTTCTAATCCACTGGGGTCGTCTCTTTGGTCAGTGCTCAATCACAGACATCTTAAAATGTCACAGACTGACAGAATGACTCCTCTGAAAGTTCCCATCCATTAAAACGCCCCAAACTGTGCTTTTTTATAATTGCATCCTTCATGTTAAAAGCAAAAAAAAAGAGGCACAGACATTCTACATAAACATAAAGGCCATGAAATCTAGTCGATTTAATGGCTACAGCCGAGGTTGCGTCAGTGCGGCAGGAGAACAGAAAGTGTGTTTGTGAGCGGCACCCGGGGAACCAGTCCAAGCGTTCCCTGAGGGTCTCCATCCTCCATCCAGCCCAGACAAGCAACGACTGGCAGGCCTCGCTGTTGTGACTGGATCCCCAGGCAGCAGGTCTGTCTGTCTGCTGCAGTGTAAACAGTGTTAATAATTTCCCAACGTCGTCAGACCTCGCTCACCCTGTTGGCTTTGTTTCAAACTACAAACAGGAAACTGGTATGTGCTTTTGTTTTGCTCTGGAGAAGGAACGTGTGCTGATGCAACACTGGGCTGAGGACACGTCAGACAAGTCAGGGCATTTTATGGGGGTAAGGATTGAAGAACAAAGGTATGAAAGCTTGGAATAAGTGAAGAGACCATTTCAGCGTGTTCCTTTAAACAGTTTAGAAACTGTCGGCTACACATTTCATGTCTTTGCCAATCAAACATTGAATTGTAAATTAAAAATAGATTCCTCTTCCTCTCTGGGAATCTGCCGTTATCAGTTATTGTCACTGCAGTCAGAACCAGTCTATGAAGAGCCGCTGGCCGACTTCAGTATGTACAGCACAGTATGGACGACACGCAGTCATGCTTCATGGGTATAAAAGAGTGAGTGTGGACCTTCATGTGTGGCATTTGGAAAGCGCTGCCATTTTGTGCCTCACTTCAAAGATGATCAGAGTTTATATGGCAGTGTGTTTGCTGCTGAGTCACTGGCACTCTTTAATATTTCAGATGACAATTCAACAATCCACCGTAGAGCAAGGAGCAAACATTTTAAAATCCCTCGAAGGTTGCACTTTGGTTTTGCCAGTTCTCTTATGAATGAAATGCCCATGCATTAGTATGGAGGTACTGGAGAGGGAAAGACATAAACTGCAACAACACATCGGCCATTACATGAAAATGTGCACATTAGTGGAAAAAGATGAGGAAACCCTGTGATGTTTCACAGAGACAGAGTAAGTGTTAGTTTTATGTCACGTGGAACTTTGTTGGATTGAAAGACTTTAAATGATTTAAAAATATCTCCAGCTGTGAAGCATGAATATAAAAACAGCTACTAGCATCATGACAACTCGAAAGTAGCGACTGTGAGCAACATTTATGATGTTTTCAATTCAAGAGCTACATGCTGTTTGAAAGCCTTTTCAACACTGTCACAGATGAAACCTTAATAGTCGTGTTTGTGACTACCAGGTGAATATAAGTCCATTATTCTCCCTCTTTTAGCTCTGTTTTGGTCTCTACCCACTCCTGAGGTAAACATCTTACTCTGTAGCTGCTAAAAGTTCCACTGTGTTCTCTGTTCAGGTGCTGGGCAGGTACCGAGGGTTCATCAGAGCCCCCGGCCGTAGACCTGGCTGAAGAGAGCCGGTCAGACAGCCACTGACCCACCTCTCTCCAGGAAATAATTCTGATAGGACTGGGCATCCATTAAGAAAAGCTGCACAGTTGGAGACGAAGGGATCAAGAAGAGGGGGACTAGTGACACAATGGATGCACATGACAGATGGGAATTGAAAGGAGAGCTGGACGTAATCGTGGAGCCAGTCTGTTATTTTGTGTGTGTGTGTGTGTGTGAAAGCTGTAACACGGTCCTCTACTGTCAGGTTTGAAGAAAGAACAAATACGTTTCAGAGTGTGTTGACGTGTCCTATTTCAGGATTTAAAACAGTACTATTCATAGATCCTTTTCCTGTTGCACTATTAAATATATAAATCTCCCTCCCTCGCACACCCACCTATACACCCCTACTTCCTCCGAACACCAAACATGGGCATGCCGTCCTGCTCGTGTGCCAGTGTGAGAGCCTGATGGCAGAGAAGCCCACTGTGCTGGTTTTCACCTCAGTGATGATTCCCGCCTCATCAGATCTCTGCGCTTTGGACTCTCAGGCAACCAGCGCTGTTACTTCTCAGTGAGGTAGAGCTAAGAATAGAATAGAACAGCCTCTTACATAAGGCAGCCACAGTGCATTCTGGGATGGGATGGCATTGCTTTGCCAAGTATCGGGCAGTGAGAATCGTTACTGCTGTGCTGCACAGGCAATGTGAAGTCATTTAAAATCCAGTCATCATTTTAAAACGTATGCTTTCTAAATTCTACACACATTATTTCAGAACATTGTCTTAATTGATTAAAGTGACATTTGAATATCCTGAAGTGTTTAATTAAATGATAAATAGAATAAAGTTGAATCGTACTTAAAGAGGGAGATGGAATTATCAATTGAAAGACAGTGGTGGTGACTCTAAGTAATTTTTAACAAATCAGATGAAAAGACCAAAATACAGACTGCATTAGGCCTGTTTGTACTGAGGATGTACATCCAACTGAAATGAAACAGCATTTTTGCTCAAATATTTGCTCTATAAAGAACTTGTCCTGCATTGTCCTATAAAAACCAAAACCAAAAGGGAGAATTGTATATGCTTTAGTTTCATGATGGTGCTCCCTTGTTGGACATTCATTTGACAGTATAGTGTTAGGTATCGTCTACATAGAAGGAGACCTGATCTCCATAAAGGAAATCAAATCTCGCATAAAGCAGTGATGTCAGTATTGTATCACAGACTGCATTTACGCTTCAGAAACCATAGAAGTGAAGTTCATCTATTATGTTGGAGGACTAGGAATGGACTTTGTCCCAATATCAGAGACCAGCTTCTACATACTTTAGTAATGCTGGCCTAGCCTTGACGTTGTTGGACGAGCAGGTCTGTTTGTAGACAGGTCTGTTACCTAGTCAGACCTAAAAGTGTTTAAGACATCCACTTCAACCTACAGGAGCTTCTGATGTCTCCAGAGTATTTACTTCACCATGACAGTGTATGTTGGATCAAATAAAAATAAACTAGAGCACCCACGTTCATCACGAGATAGGAACATGTCACTCAACAATGACGGAGGTCTGTGGTCCAGAGGAAGAAGCCCTCACAGGCTTTGGCTACGTGGACAGTACAGAGCTGTGTCCATTATTGCTGATTTTGGTCTTTCCATGCCTATCAGCAGCCTCGTCCTTTAAGTTTTAAATTTAGAGAGGAGTTATTTATGACAACTCTTCAAATAGAGACTGGAAGATGAATTCTAAATCCCCCTGAGGAGTAGCTGCAGCTTTCATTGTGCATCAGTTCGAGGTGTTGCGCTATAATTATAAGCAGGCATATTTGTGTATCCTTCCTCCGCCCACATGCCCTCCCTCCCCTGCCGGCCTGTTATTGTCTCGGGGTGGCCAGCGTCATGGCAGATGGTCAAGAGGAACTGCAGATCACAGATCGCCAGCCCTAACGGAGGTAAAGGTACGGGGGAGAGCACTTGGCCCTGTGACAGAGAACACTATGTTACTATGCTACAGTGCAAAAATACACCACATGCCACTGAATCCTCGCATGGACTGAAGCACCCAGATGGAGAAATTTTACTGCTATGTCTCCGTCAGTTTTGTTCAGAAAATAAATGGTCATGAGAATCTTCCAGATGCGAGAAAAACTTTTACAGGAAAGAATCGTCCTGGTCCTGTTCTGTGTCTGAAGAAGCTTAAAGAACTCTTTTCCATCCTGTCTGGAAGTGACTGGCCTCTTTAAGGAAGCGTCATTTGTCATTCATTAACTTTGAGTAAATGTATCACTGGAAGGTCATCCACTCTCCCACCATCCTCTGAGAGCAACCATTGAACTATTTCCAGCTCCACAGGCCGGTGGGGGTGAATCAGAGTAATTTTAGTCTGCTGTTTCTGTTGTGTGAGAACAAAACAATATGCAGTCTCTGGATGTGACCGGCCCAATATAGCCTCCTTAATGGTGTGTCTCAGCTTGACTGTTGGTGAGGAGGGTGGGCAGGGGTTTATGGACCATGGGAAGCGGGGGGGCAAGAGGAGAAAGGGTGAAGGGGGAGAGCCTGTTTGGGGGAGTGTGAGGAGAGAGTTGACAAGGAGGGAAAGAAAACAAATGAGTCACATACCTGAAATGGCAGGTTTCTAAAAAAACACACTAATGTCTTATTTGACATCTGTTACTGATTACTCATTAACAGTTACTAATTACTCAAAGCTACTGCCCCATGTCTGATTTTTATGTCTGAATGTGTTAAACGCACAGGAAGTGACGAGGGGGCGTGGAGGCTTTTCCAGGTGTCTTTGCAGTGAGTGGTGGAAGTGAAGGTAATGATGTCATGTAACTACTCTGCTGCTGACAAGTCATTAATGAAACCACTTTTTAAAAATGAGTAAAAAGTGATTACATTTTTTAGGTACCTTGAGCACAAGCATTCAAACCTTTGCTTAAGTAAAAGTATGAAAAACAAAAAGCAATTCAGTACTCAAAAACAAAAGTACAGGAACATATCCTATGTCCTCTAAGAGCCGTGCTCTTATCTGACTACTATCACTGTTACTGTTGGTGCTGTAGCTGGCGGAGGTAGAGCTGATGTGAACTACCATCCTTCATGTGACTTACTGTCTGTTACTTCAAGCATTATCAGTGCACCATTTTAGAGAGTCATTGTGGGTTTTATCAATCTGAATACCACCTCGCACAAAGTGGGTTCAAAAACTAAAGCAGTGAATGTCATCCTCATGAGTAGGGAAAGGAAACTTCAGTGCATCAAAAGAGTATAAGACTTCAGCTTCGATTCCTCCTGAATGACTGATGTGTGAATGTGTGAATGAGGATGTGATGGAAAAGGCACAAATACAGACTATTTACCATAATGTACTTCGTTCTTTTCCACCACGGCCTAACTGGGATTAGTCATTTGTAACTAAAGGAATTAAAATGATAATTCCTTGCACTAGTTGTAAGTGGAAAAGAAAAACCAACTGCTGCCCAGCACGCTCACGACCCCCCCGTTTCAGTCAGAGGACTACTGCGAGCCTCATCCACTTCAGGCCACGTTAGTTATGTGCATCCTCACCAGCTCAGTCCACAGCAGGAAGTTGATGAAATCTAATCCAGGAAATAAACTGGGGAGGGGAGAGATAAAAGTTGAGGAGGAGCGTGGCAATGGGAGGGGCTCACTTCGTCAGTGAATCCTGCTCCTGTCAGCAGCTCTGGCCCTCACTGTGTTTCCTCTGATCCTCAGACTGGGCTCCACCTTCACCCAGCTGACAGCACCGGACTCCTGTCCACACCTTGACGTTTGACCTGCCTCCCCCTCACCACTGCAGTGACTCACTGAGTAAAGCTGCAGATTAATCTCAGCAGCTAGCTTCATACCTGGTTTAATGCACTTGACTTTCTTACTCTACCTTTTTTCTAGTTGTCCAGAGATGAACGCATTTGGCTACTTTGAGTATTGACATATTATCTTAACTACAACTTGATCCATTCAGTCCAGTCCAATCTTATCCATTCATTGTGGTATTGGGAACGGTGCAGGATCTGAGATGTCAAGCACGGCCCCAGATGCTGTGTGGTGGTAACACATCTGCAGACCTCTTTGGCACGTCGATGGAGTCTTTGTCTCTCTGGTGCTGCCACAGACCCAGCTGTCCATGGTGGAACAGGGCTGCAGTTGGTACAATGTGCTGCTTGGGGATAGTAAACATAGACTGGGCATTGTGCGAATAGAATTTCTGCTCAGTCTGAGCAAATCGTTACGCTTTCACAGCAGTTAGACAGGATCTGCAGTTTAAGGACTGTTGTTTAAACTGAGTAATAAATGCAATGTTTGAATGTCAATGACACAAGCAGCTGCACTACAGTTATAAAGTTCTACGTTACTGCAGATTGCCTCTGTGTGCCTGTCTCAGTCAGTGTCTCTGTGCACACAGAACAAAGACCAGAGCAGAAAAACAGTGACTCAGAGGACTGAAGCTTCAACACTGAGGTCACAAGTGCCCAGAGCGTCTTTCATTCACTCTGGGTAACCCTGGCTGATTGCATTATCTGCAGCAAATGGATTTAAAAGCTTTGGTTTATTGCTCCAGAGAAAGCAACTGCCATAAACAATTAGTTGAATGATAAACATGCAGGCACGCATAGACACTGACAGAGGCACGTTAGCACATGCACACTCGCAGGCACGCAGAAACTGAGGCACATAACAGCTTCACTCTGAAAGTGGAGCACTCGTCTCTGAGTGCTGTTTCCAAATGGCATTAGCAGAAGAAGCTAATTCAATAAGGGTCAAATCCTGAGGGACAACGTAGCACAAAGATTCCACTACACACCTTCCAACGTGCAAACTTTAAACCGCATGTATGTATGTAGCATGCGTGTGCAAAAACATCTGTCTCCTGGGAAAATAACATTCCAGCGATAATTAAGCTATTTCTTTATTTCATCGTGTAAAAAATGATCTACCTGATGCTTGGCCACTATAAAATCTAAGTCCCTGCACATTACAATGCAGTGTTGTAAACAACTGATGAATTACTGTCGCCACTGTGTCGGAGAAGTGTCGATTGTATTTTGGGGGTTGTAGCTTGCGGTCTTGTTGTATTGGCCTGGATCTGAGGTTTTTTTCAGGTAATGAGATAAGGAAAATCTCTTCAAGTGAGGACAGTTTGTCGGTCTTCACTTCTTTAAGAGGATACTTTGGGATTATGGCCCAGATTTAGGTCAAGAGTTAAAACCAGGCTGAGAGTTTACAACAAGAACGGAGCCGAGCTAATGGAGCCTCAAAGGTGACCACGTGGTGACGTGAACAGTATCGACTGTCCTGTGCTGTGTGAGTCTTTTCCACGGCATGCCACATCTTAAAGGGGCACTCCAGCATTTTAGCATTGCACACTCATGTTCAAGTTTGTCAGGAGGTTCCCTTCAGAGCCACAGAGGATATCCTACGGCGTGTGTTATGTGTGTGTGTGTGTATCTTCTTTTTCGCCCATATATCTCTTTTTCACCCATTTTTCCTTCTTCCTCATGTCCCCTTAGGGCCTCCGTACAACATTAACCTGTAATAGATAATCTCAGAGAGGACAACATGAAGTAGTGGGAGCACTGCCAAACCACAGGTATAATCTACCTTATAACTGTAATATGTTTGCCCACTTTTAGTCATCCCTCTTTCTTCTCACGCTATAGTTTCTTTCACTGTGTCTTCCTATTCTGCTGTCTTTTCCTCTTCCTCTCCCTCAGCTTGTACTTCATTATAGCCCTGAGATCTCCATGGAAACAAGGTTCAATTAAGTCAGCAGAGATGTGGAGACAAAGTGAAGTTGGAGAGACATAAGCAGATGAGTGGAGGATGAAACCTTGGTGAACGCATAGAGAGAGTTATTTCTTAATGTTTGTGGCAGCAGCTGAAAGTAACTCATACTGGAAAGCATAAGTAAGGACCAACTTATTCATCTCAATGTGCTTGGCTTTCTGGATACCACTGTATCCTCTGTACGTCGTACGGTTGTATACATTTACACTTTGTCTACACACAAAATATTGTGAGACAATTCTAATTGTGTTGTTTTTTTTTCGGTCCAGCACGAGTGAAATAATAAATCCACACTCAAATAATCTGTGTCTATACATTATACGGACCTTTACAGTCATTTCTTTGAAGTTTTTGAAGAAGAGAGAAATGGTGACGTGAGAAAAGTCCTTGTGTGGACATGAACCTCGTAACTTTCACATCCACCAAAGTGTACACTGACTGGGAGGCATTCTTAGAGAAGGTTAAAACCAGAAAAGAAACTGAAACTCTATTAACAAACCTCCACAAAGTTATTCATGTGATGATATTTTAAATAGAAAATTAAAGTGTTAGAGGCCAATGTATCCTGACTTTTATTCCTTAATTCCTTGAGCTCCAAAAACCAGGCCTTACATTTCCCGTTATGCAACCATCCCTTTGTTAGACCCTACTGGTCTGCTACATGTTTGTCTCTTATGGCTATTTTTCTAACTCCTGGCTATCAAAATAAAGCCCCAGAGCCACAGCGAATGTTGCACAACTTTAATATTAATATTCCTCATAATCTGTCGCAGGGGGAGCATTTATAGGCAAACATAATCGAACTTATATTCATCCAACGCTATGACAAATATTACTGCTCTAGATGTCATTACTCTGGCCTCTAGCTCCACTGGGAGGAATCTGGGAGTTATCTTTGATCAGGATTTGTCCTTTAACTCCCACATTAAACAGATTTCCAGGACTGCCTTTTTCCATCTATGTAATATTGTTAAAATCAGACCCATCCTGTCTGTAGATGATGCAGGAAAACTAATTATCAGGCTGCTCCAATAAGTCCTTAAAGACTCTCCAGCTGGTCCAGAACACTGCTGCTCCTGTTCTGACCAGAACTAAGAGAAGAGACCATCTTTCTCCTGTACTGGCTTCTCTTCACTGGCTTCCAGTAAAATCTAGAATAGAGTTTAAAATCCTTCTCCTCACCTCCAAAGCTCTTAATGTTCAGGCTCCATCATATCTTAAAGAGCTCATAGTACCGTACTACCCCACTAGAGCACTGTGCTCCCAGACTGCAGGTCTACTGGTGGTTCCTAAAGTCCTCTAAAGTAGTGATGGAGCCAGAGCTTTCAGCTATCAGGCTCCTCTCCTGTGGAACCTCCTTCCAGTCTGGGTTCAGGGGGCAGACACCCTCTCTACATTTAAGAGTAGACTAAAAACCTTCCTTAGTGATGAAGCCTATAGTTCAGGACTGGATCAGGTCTTGGACCAGCGCCTAGTTATGCTGCTATAGGCTCAGACTGCCGGGGGACTCCCATGGTGCACTGGGCTCCTCTCTCCTCCTCTTCCTCTCCATCCTGATGCTTCATGTCTCTTTAATGTCTGTTACTAACTTGGTATCTTCCCCGGAGCCTTTCTGTGCTTTTCTCATCTCTCTGGTTCCTGTGGATCCTGGTCCTGGTTCTCCTGCTGTGGTTCTCTGGTTCCCGAGGATCCTGGTCCTGGCTCTCCTGCTGTGGTTCTCTGGTTCCTGTGGATCCTGGTCCTGGTTCTCCTGCTGTGGTTCTCTGGTTCCCGAGGATCCTGGTCCTGGTTCTCCTGCTGTAGTTCTCAGGTTCCTGTGGATCCTGGTCCTGGTTCTCCTGTTGAGGTTCTCTGGTTCCTGTAGATCCTGGTCCTGGTTCTCCTGCTGTGGTTCTCTGGTTCCCGAGGATCCTGGTCCTGGTTCTCCTGCTGTGGTTCTCTGGTTCCTGTGGATCCTGGTCCTGGTTCTCCTGCTGTGGTTCTCTGGCTTCATGAATCACAGCTGAGGATCTTTTTACTGATATTAGTCCTGTTATTATTATTCCCATATGAACTATTGTCATTGTTACCACATTGATCAGTATCAGTCACATTCCTATTGTCAGCATTGTTTGACCAACAGTTTGGTCTAGACCTGCTCCTTATGGAGAGCATCTTCAGATAACACTTGTAATGACCTGGCACTATATTAATAAAGACTGATTCCTCATCACAGGTCACAGAGGAGTCACAAATAGAGTGCTTCAGGGTAACAAGCCCAAAACACTGGAAAACAAAACTAATTACATAGCTTTTCATGTGTAAGCCCTCCAGCTCTGCTTCTATTCAACAAAAGTTATGTTTCACTGTCATTACTGATGAAGTTAGAGGAATGGTAAATGGTCTGTATTTGTATCGCACCTTTGTGTCATTGCGACCACTCAAAGCGTTTTTACATGACATCCTCATTCACACATTCACACACTGAAGCTGCTTCAGGAACAAGTCGGGGTTCAGTGTCTTGCCCGAGGACACTTTGACATGCTGACTCATAGGAGCCAGGATTTAACCCCCGACCTTCTGATTGATGAATGACCCACTCTACCTCTGAGCCACCACCGCCCCTAGGACGTGGTTGCTAATTGGTCGAGGCAGCCCACCTCTTATATACTGCCAGCCCCTTGCATAACCACTGTGTTGCACTTAATATGCCTAGACACAGTTTGTTTGAATTATGAAAATCATAAGTTGGTGATTTTTATACCATATTGCTCAGCCCTTTATGGCAGCTTCCTGTAAACAAGTTGAATTAGCAGTTTTCTCTTCTTTCAGCACCTTCTTTAGAAAGTGTGTCCTCAATCATCTCCTTTGACTTACCTTGCACGCAAAATTTGAGCTCTTTAGCGTCCGTGATGGTGCTGGCTGGCATCCTGTCAGGAACCTTCTTGCTCATGCGGTTGTAGTTCCTCCTCTTCTTTGACTCACCCCACAAGTTGGAGCCGCCGTGCATGCTGGGAATGTTGAGCACAGCGATGCCCTCTAAGGAGGTGTTGCTAAGGTCCAAGATGATCCCGTCGCACTGAGGAGACATTGAGAGAGGAGAAAAAAAGACAGACAGAAGGTTTTGATTATGCAGAAACACTTAAGATAATCTCACAACACAGCTTCTTGAGATTTGAACATTTGTTATCAATTGGTGCCATATAAACATCGGTTGACTCTGTACTTTACTATACCGAGTTTATCAGTGACTGACAAAGAAACAAAGTTTCTGATGACTGACCTGCTGCTTGTATGTGCATTTACAGAAACCAGGTTACTACAGTGCATATAGAAGATTTCCAGTGGGACATGACTTCTCTGAGCACCGTGGCTTCTTGTGTGTACTGAAATGTACAGAGTGAGAGAAAGCTAATGCTTATGCTAACATCTAAGCCAATGGATACCACAGACAGTACAGCTGCAGTGGTTAGTTGCACAGGGTAAGATGGCTATCCATGCTTGTGCCCAATATGCAGGATTTATTTTGGCCTGGCGCATTACCTGGACAGAAGCCAGGTGTGCAGTAGTGTGAATAAAATAAGTTGGCCCAATGTCTCTACATACTCTATGATATTAACAGATATGAAGTAACCCCATTTGGCAGTCTTGGCCTTACTCTGAATTATAATGTGTCCAGCCTCATCTAGATTCATCAAATAACTCAAACACACCAGCAACACATTACTGTGACTCAGCACACAAGCTGATCTGCGCTGACTCAAAGCAGCCACAAAAATCCTGCACTTTATGCTGCACCCACAACATGCAGGCAAACCACATAATGTGTATGAAAAAGCTCCATAACTCACGTAGAATATGATACATGCTTGTGCCTGCACACAAGCGTGTATCAATACAGTGCACACACACAAATGGCTCTTTGTTGTTATAAATCAATTTCCCAGGCTGTTGTCAGTGAGGTGTAATTATACAAAGTCATTCCACCATTTAGTATGATTACATCTCATTAAAGTTTGTAAAATAACAAACTGCTTCAGATCAAGGCTATACAACTGCTTGACACACTTGTAGGAGTTTAGTGTCACACAGTCAGAGTAAAACTTATACTGAAACAAAGTAGCTTCCACTACTTTTTGCACTGATTGCACTTCAGCTTCAAAATAGCTCTTTTTATCAAAAAGAGAAGGGTCCACAGAGCAGAGAAAGTTCAAATGCTTATAATGAAGGTGCTTTCTGGAAGGGAACACAAAAGTTCAAAGACGAAAGGTCCACGACACTCTTCTGGCAAAATGGATGATAGTATTCACCAAGCAGACAGTAGTTTCACAGCTTTCTGCTCTGTTTTGCTTGTCAAATGTGTCCAGTCCTCACTTGTTAAGATCATAATAATACAAGCCCAATAATTAATGTAGCTGCTGAGCCTAGTTTCTTATTAGACATAATATCACCTTTGGTGGAACCTCACCCCTCTGAGTGTTAATCATGCCATTGCACGTTGACATGCACGTGAAAGACCAGTTTGCTGACAGCTGCACGGATTCAGAGAGAATTCAGGCAAAAGCTTGAATGTACTGACTACTGTTACAACCCTGCAACCAAGGAGAGAGTCCACACCAAAAGTAGCAAGGAGATATTTATTACCACAACATAAGTTAACAGAAATATGAATGTACTAAACAACAAAGGTTTTCTGGCCATGTGGTCAGCCGTGCTGGCTGCCCCAGAGAGAGAGCAAAAGGACAGAGAGGGCCTTTTATCAGGTAGGAGCACACCTACAGGTGTGGCCAGGCAACTCGACGCCCACTTCTCCAGACTCACGACGGAGAACAGCAGGGTAGCTGACACAAATCAGCAAGGCCGTCACACTACTGATATGATAAGGGGCCCTATTACTTATAAAATTTTTCAAAACTTTTCAAAGTCAAATGCACAAAGCACAAGATATGTGTATCTACATAGAGCAGCACATCAGACCATTTGTCCTCAGAAGCAGCTGTCACACCGACATCCCCCACACTGCGTGAGCCTGGCAGGACCGTCTCATGCATGTTGCCGTCTTTAAAGGCTTCTGGTCAGCAGTTTTGGACTAAACCTTCCATAGGTTGCCCCTAAGAGCATTTTGAGCACTCAATAGCTCCTTTTCCACCGCAGGAACTTTTCTCATTTACCCGGGATTTTGAAAAACCTCGGCGCGTTTCCACCAAAAAAACTTTCCCTCAACCCCAAACTTTCCCTGAAAAGGTTCCTAGTAGCGAGGTGGAACTTTTCAGATCCCCCAGAACTCTTGAGGGGCTGTGTGCTGAAGAACGCTGATTGGTGGAACATGCTTGCACCGTTCCGCACTTCCGTTCACCCGCCATGTTTAAGCCAGTGTGGCTGCAAACGTGTTTATTTCATTTCTACAAGCCTCACTTCGTTTGTATTTCGATCAGTGTTTCCCCTCCTCTGCTCTCTGTATTACACTACAAGAAGTGGACGGACGACGAGGTCCAGGCTCTTTTGCAGAGGAAGAAATTCAGCGGGACGACCGACCGGAGCTAAATGTAGGGCACACACTGAAACAAATTCATGAAAAGTTGAAGAAACTTATGCAAGATTATAAGAAGCTGAAGGACCACAACAGTCACAGTGGGTCTGACCGCCGTACTCTACGTCCCCCATACGTCATCAGCCTGGTTTGAATAAATGTTCCTGAACTTTGAGGTGCGGTGGAAACGCAAACCACACAGATCACCAGGAATTCTTATACCAGGTAAATAAGTTCCTGGTAATAAAAGTTCCAGGAAATGTTGGTGGAAAAGGGGCTTATGTAGTAAAATGTGACCATATACAGTCAGGTCCATAAATATTTGGACATTGACACAATTTTCAGCGTTTCGGCTCTGTACACCACCACAATGGATTTGAAAAGAAACAATCAAGATGTGCTTTAAGTGCAAACTTTCTGCTTTGATTTGAGGGTATTTACATCCAATTCAGGTGAACAATGTAGGAATTACAACACATTTTAGATGTGCCCTCCACCTTTTTAAGGGACCAAAAGTAATTGGACAAACCAACATAATCATAAGTCAAATTGTCACTTTTAATATTTGGTTGCACATCCTTTGCAGTCAATGACAGCCTGAAGTCTGGAACCCATAGACTCACCAGACGCTGGGTTTCGTCCCTGGTGATGCTCTGCCAGGCCTCTACTGCAGCTGTCTTCAGCTCCTGCTTGTTCTTGGGGCATTTTCCCTTCAGTTTTGCTCAATTGGATTCAGGTCAGGTGATTGACTTGGCCATTGCAGAACATTCCACTTCTTTGCCTCTTTGGTTGCTTTCGCAGTAGGCTTTGGGTCATTGTCCATGTGCACCGTGAAGCGCCGTCCAATGAGTTCTGAAGCATTTGACTGAATATGAGCAGAGAATATTGCCCGAAACGCTTCAGAATTCATCCTGCTGCTTTTGTCAGCAGTCACATCATCGATAAATATAAGAGAACCAGTTCCATTGGTAGCCATACACGCCCACGTCATTACACTACCACCACCATGCTTCACTGATGAGGTGGTGTGCTTTGAGCAGTTCCTTCCCTTCTCCATACTCTTCTCTTCCCATCATTCTGGTACAAGTTGATCTTTGTCTCATCTGTCCATAGGATGTTGTTCCAGAACTGCACAGGCTCTTATAGATGTTTTTTGGCAAACTTTAATCTGGCCTTCCTGTTTTTGAGGCTCACCAATGATTTACACCTTGTGGTGAACCCTCTGTATTCACACCGGTGAAGTCTTTGACACAGACACGCCGACCTCCTGGATAGTGTTCTTGATCTGGCCAACTGTTGTGGCCTTGCCGTGTCTCCTGATGACCCCAGGCCAGTTGATGCCCTTTTTAACTGTATTTTAGACATCAAATCGTGGATGGCAGAGAACTTTTTACAGCTCAAACAGGACAAAACTGAGGTACTGGTCATTGAAACTAAAGCTCAGAGAGACAAGCTTAGTTCACAACTAGAAGCTCTGGCCCTAAAACCATGCCAACAAGCTGAAAATCTGGGGGGTTATCTTGGACTCATGAATCAGTTTTGAGCCCCACATTAGAAATATCACCAAGATGGCTTTTTATCATTTAAAAAACATTTCTAGATTGCGACCAGTACTCTCTAAAACCAATGCAGAGACACTAATCCATGCTTTTATTACATGCTGAATTGACCATTGGAATGCTCTCCTATCTGGTCTCCCTAAGAAAACTATACACCCACTCTAACTACTTCAGAACTCAGCAGCATGAGTATTGACTAAGACCAGAAGGAGAGCTCACATTACACCGATTTTAAAGTCTCTGCACTCATTCAAACAGGAGGAATGTAATTTGGAGGAGACTATTCTTTCATACTCATTCACACACTGAAGCTGCTTCAGGAGCAAGTTGGGGTTCAGTGTCTTGCCCAAGGACACTTTGACATGTTGACCCATAGGAGCTGGGGATCGAACCCCCGACCTTCTGATTGAGGGACAACCCACTCTACTACTGAGCCACAGCCGCCCGTAATAACATATATATCTATATATATATATATAATAAATAAAATCCGATTGATTGATTGTGAAGGGGTTTTCTTCTGTCATCCACCACACTTGTTTTCTGTGGTCTTCTGGGTCTTTTGCCGTTGCTGAGCTCACCAGTGCGTTCTTTCTTTTTAAGAATGTCCCAAACAGTTCATTTGGCCACACCTAATGTTTTTGCTGTCTCTCAGATGGGTTTGTTTTGATTTTCAGCCTAATGATGGCTTGCTTCACTGATAGTGACAGCTCTTTGGACTTCATATTGAGAGTTGACCTCACCAGATTCCAAACACAAATACCACACTTGAAATGAACTCTAGACCTTTTATCTGCTTCTTGTGAATGACATAATGAGGGAATGACACACACCTGGCCATGGAACGGCTGAGCAGCCAATTGTCCAATTACTTCTGGTTCCTTGAAAAGGTGGAGGATACATTTAAATATATTGTAATTCCTACATTGTTCACCTGATTTGGATGTAAATACCCTCAAATCAAAGTGTGCACTTAAAGCACATCTTGATTGTTTCATTACAAATCCATTGTGGTGTATATATACTACTCACTAAAAGTTAGGGATATTCAGCTTTCAGGTGAAATTTCAGGATGAACCTAAAATGCATTCTAACCTTTCCAGGTGAACTTAATGTGACCTTCTCTAAACCTTTGAATGCACATGTCCAACTGTTCAGTGTTTCAGTACTTTCTGCACCAGCTGCTGTTCTCTAACAAGAAGCTTCACAGCAACATTCACAACAGGTTTGATCCATGAATCCACCAATACATTTCCTGGTTCAGTTAGAATTGGTATTTAAACAGTCCTCCTCATCCTGCTGTTCACATTCTGACATCATGAGACCAAGAGGACACCTAACAGTTGATCAGCAGCACCTCAACACTGGAGGCTTCAAACAGGAAGTCCTCAGACGGAGGTGTTCACTGAGCTTAGAGGGTCACAGAGTGTCATCAGGAGGTTGGAACAGTGATACAGAGACTGGAAGAGTCACAGAAAGGAGAGGAGTGGACGTCCTTTGGCCACATCCCAATTTATTGAGACACTGAACATGTTTTGTTGTGGTATACCTACCACTGTTGGTAGATTTTCTTTCAATAAATTGTTTAAGATGAATAAAATCACCATTGCATGCTTCTACTTAAATGCCCTACTTTCATGATATAATATCACTGTAGCATTCACTTTTTACATTTTCCATATATTTCACCTGAAAGTCGAATATCCCTAACTTTTTGTGAGTAGTGTATATATATATATATATATATATATATACACACACACACACACACACACACACACATATATACATATATATATATATATATATATATATATATTCAAATCATGTCAGATTTCTCCTGTACTGGCTTCTCTTCACTGGCCTCCAGTAAAATCCAGAATACAATTTAAAACCCTTTTCCTCACCTACAAAGCCCCCCCTCCTCTACATATCCCCCTCTACTGTCCATGTAGGCTATATTTCATTTTTAATTACATTGGGCAGCGTACATTCCAGGTGATTTCGTTATTGCTTCTTGCATGTCTGAGTGTTTTCAGTAATGATTTACTTTAGAGATCAGAGAGACTGCTTTCAGTAATTCTAAATGCTTCCATGCACTGCAGCAAATACTGGGGGACATTTAAGCAGCAAAACTAAGAACTGTAGTAATAAAGTTGACAGACCAGAAGAGCAGAAATAAATGTTTAGCTTCTGAAATCAAATGTTTCAGACACCTCTGATGGAGGACACAGCTTTACTCCAAACAGTCTCACTGTATGAACCTTGGCTGTGTCTGTGAACATTTGGATAGAACATGAATATAACATTATAAAGAACACAAATTAACATTAGATCCTGACCGATCCTGTCTGCCTGTCTGGAGATTTAAATAATTGATGAAGTTAAGTTGCTGTGTAAATGCGCACAGTAGCTCTCACAGCTATCATCATCATTACTGCTGAGTAAACGTTAAGGTTCTGTTCAGAGGAAAAACTGACATACATCATGCACTGTAGAAAACATATCGAACACGAAAGGGTTTAATAAATAGCCTATAGTTTATCTTAAAATCATAATGGAAAATATTATACTGAGTGGACGTAGCAACACTGATTTACATTTGTAGTAAAAGTTTTTTAATTCCACTGTAGCTCGGACCGTGATGTTGCGATGATTACAGTCATGGGATGCAGAGAAGATGTGTTGTTTGAGCATATTTCAGTGTGAATAGTGTGCTGGTAATGACTTAACTGTTCATTTAGTAGGCTGTGTGCAGTCCATACTGTTTGAGTAGGTAGCAGGCAGCATGTTAGTGTTCTTGCTCATGCGGGGAATCTGGAATTCTTCGATCATTGGGTCTGTTTCTAAATTTAGGAGCCTGGTCTCGACCTGCTCTTTCTGAAAAAGTGTTTTGAGATAACATTTATTATGAATTGGTGCTATATAGAAATGGACTGATTCATTGATCGGTTGACATACACAAACTTACTAAAGCACCAAATGTGTATTAATCCACCACTAAAAATAGTGCACGCAATCTCCAAAACTGCAAGTGGACATTCAGTGCTTCAGTCCTGTTGTGTGAACCCCTTAAACTTGGCCTTAACCTTTAAGAAAGTAGTAGAGAGCTCTGCATTGATTAAAGCATTATTTGTCAAGAAGATTGGTAAGTATGTTACATTTTTCTGTCATCTGTCACAAATTTCTCAAAGCACTGATATTTTGCACATCATATTTTCTATATAATATATACATTAATCTAAAAAAACCTCCAAAGATGTTCAAATTGTTGTAGTTGATCAGTCGTAGGGAGGGTGCTGGGCATGATCATGGAACACAGCCTGTCTGCATTTGGTCCCAGTGGTTTCTGAAAAGGCGTGTTTCTTGTGTGTTTTCTTGGAGTCTTGCTGTGTCTTTTAAGCATCCAGGTGACAGATTATACAGCGCTGTTTGACAGAATGAGGCAATCAGTGACTTTATGGAGCATTAATCTGATGATGTGCTATGAATAACCCACCTCATTAATATGAGAAAAGTACTTTGTTGGAAATTTCTGCAATGCTCTTTAGAAAAACATTTTTAGAAAAACAGCACTTAAAAGTGTGTCAGTGAACAGACAGAAAACCAAACTTGATGGCATGCAGTGTACACAAGATGTTTTATATCTACTGTATATTCTTGAATATTTACGGATATTTTACCTCGGTCACTTTTTGTCACCACTCCACCATTATGCCTCTGTGACAAACAGCATTGACAAGACTGTAACTCACCTCGACTTCTATGCATTCATTGAGTTTCTTGCAGGTGGCTGATATGGTCTCAGTGGTGCCAAACTCAAAGTACCAGAGCTTGTTCTTCATTCTGGGGACGACAGGGGAAACAGAGGTGAGACATGTTTTTGACAAACACATGACAAAACATTCCCAGTCCCAACTCGGCTCGCACATGAGCGCACTGTTGTGAGCCTGCAGTGTAATTTGATCAGGGTGCACTGGACACATATTGAAGCTGTCCGGTGCCTCGGGTCATCTCACATTTTGAATCTGACAGCTCAGGACAACCGGCGGGCCACGTGACCAGAGAGGTCGAAGCTCTGTCGATGCACCCTGAAGCCATAAAGTGGTAAGACTCGCTAGACGCTGGACCACAGAAAGTTAACGGCAACGTCTGTCAGACAGGCGTTCTGCTGTTCTTTCACTGAAATAATGCACAAAGTCGCCTCAGTGCCAAAAGTGGAAATGTCAACATAACCTCTGGAGGGGACACGGGGCGAAACATTGCTGGTGGAGATTACAACATCTGGGTAAATATTATTGTGATTCACAACATTCAAAGCAGCCCACAGGACTGACTAAGCAATGGGTTCATCTCTGCCCTGCAGAGGATTCGTCGGAGGTGACCTGATGGATGCAGATTTGTTTATATCCTGATGTCATTTGTTGCAGATTTGGGACACTGGACCGAGCCTGAATAACAGTACACAGTCAAGGTGGAACCTGTTTGACCAATTGGTAAACATCACCTGCAGACCCTCCTTCAAATACTGCCAGTGTGTGGGTGCTCAACAGCTAGGAAGGGGGCCGGGGCAACAACTCTTCAAAAAGCAGAATAAGTGATGACTCAGCCCGGGTTACTGTAGAAATTATACACATTTCAAGATATGACAGCAGGTACATTGGCATGTGGACATGCTGCTGATACTGAAAACACAATTATTGACACAACAGCTCCCTGAGATGTGGGCATATCAGTGCCAAGGTTATGTGCCACCTTCACAGCGAGAACAAGAAGAGGATGCAGAACGTTTTAATTGAACACAAACTTAAGAAACCTGACATGATCTCAACTGGAGTTTAAACCGACGAGTTACAACAGACCACTTATCTTACTTGTAACTGAAATGTGTTAAGCCGCTGTGCTTGTTCACATGTTTTCCTCCCTGCTAATTGTCTTTCTGTCCCTTGTTCTCTCTCTTTCACCTTAATACCTCCCCAGAAACCTCTGCCGCTGTCAAATCAGGGGATTATGAGCATATTTGAGATCACAATTAGTAACAGTTGCGATTCTCAATGAGGCGAGCTGCCTAACCTCATTAAGCTGCTTCCACTTGAGAATGCCTCTGAAAAATGCAATTAACTCATGTTTTTTCCCTCTCTTATGGACAGTGGGTGCAACAGGGAGGCAGACTGCTTCCATAAGCCTTTCCTCCATTAATAATCTTAATCTTCAAAAAAAGGAGGTGGTGATGGTGGGGGGGGGGGGGGGGGGGGGGGGGGGGCATCCAATAATGACCCCTCTTTTCCTCCCACTTTCAGTCTCAGTTTGTGAGGCGGTGTGTGCTGAGCCCTGGCCAGGCTTTAGTGTTTGATAGCACGCTTCCTGGAACAAACAGCAAAGCAAAGCACTTATTCATTCTTTGATGAATACAGTTGTTGAGAGTGCTGCGTCTCTTTCAAACTGTGACATTTCAAAGAGACTTCAAGGGCCTGGTGGAATCACATTTCTCAGAGTGAACAGCGAGTGGTTGTAGTAAGGTGGAGGGTGAGACCGTGCAGTCATGAAAACACTGTGTGGCTCGGGGAACCGTATACGGTACCCTGCGACCCCTCCCCACAGATAAGCATCTCCTCTAATCCCCAATGTGAGCAGTGACCTTCTGACCCCACCACCTCTTTTCTGCCCCTCCCCCCCATCCTCCTCTTTCATACATGGTGTGAGATCCGGAGGACACGAGGTGGCCAGTCAGGAGCAGTTCCCTCAGGTAGGACTCACCTGACTGTATAGCCACAAGGGTAGTCATTGGATTCTATGTTAATATGAAATCTTGATTAATAAAACTTAAGCTCCATCTATGCCTTTGCTGTCATGGTGTGTGGCCACCTGAATTCCCCAGTAATCATGATTTATTGATTAGGTCATGTCTGGAAGGAAGTGTGCCAATAGGACACATCTTACAATAAGGGTCGTAAATTACAAAGACTTCTTATGTTCCACTATTATATTAATGAACTTACAGAACATCTTAATGGTGTGGCTAAGGCCAGTGACACTAGGTTAGGGTTCCTTGCAGCATGTATAAATGCAAAATACTGAATAAAAACACTTTACATGGCCAAATATTTTTATAAGAAAATGAAGGTGTTGGTTGGCTTACACCCGAGGGTGCAGTATTCACACTGAAGGATTCCAAAGAAGGTTTTCAAAGAAAGTATATCAAATGAAATCACGATCTGCTCGTAGTTACTAGAGCAGAGCTTCACCATAGCGTGTTTGCTTTGTGACAGCGGCTGCCGTGGCTCTTTCCAGGGAAAAGTCTGCTTGCCAGGAGGAGCTGATGTGTTTAATATTGTAGGAGCACTAGCGGCAGTTTGTTTGGAATACATAAAAGACCTGGGAGGTGAGCATGTGATGTGGTCGTGGCTGAACCGACAAAGAGCTCCACTGGCAGAAAACATCCTCAGACTTGATCAACAGAATACCTGAAGGGTAGAGAAAACACTGTGTTTGCGTCATGGCATGAGTCACATGAGGTTGTATGTGTGTGTGCACGAGGTTTGGATCACAAAAGAGGAACTCCTCAACTGTGTGTTGTGGACATGTGCTTGTATGTTCCTGTCTGTCTGACAGGAAGCACGGTGAGTGTGGATGGTTTTCCATTTGAGGAAAATGCCTCAAACTAATTCTCACTCTGGCTCTGAGTGCATGAGTGATACATAGCAGTTTGATAATCATTTCTGATTACGTGGTCCTGGTAAATATGGTATGAATGGAGGCCAGCGCATAGTATTAAAGAGCAACTCTGTGTGCTGTCCACATAATCACATGGATTCTGTGGGGCTTATGGCTGTAATACAAGTGATTTCTTTAAACAATAAAAGATATTGTGTTTAAGACCTCTAAATTCTGTGTCTGCCGCTCAACAGTGATGAAATAGTTCTGACTCTCTGACGCGCTGTCAGGGTAGCTGAGATATTTGTACCATTTCCTGCCCAGTCCTGACAGCGATCTTCTGGTTTATTATGGTTGGAGGTGTCACGGTAAGCGCTATCCATGCTGACTAAAAGCGTCTGATGCGATAGTGATGGTCACTAACTGCGCTTCCACCCAAAATCCAACAAACTTCTCCTTCCTTCAGCCTGTAGTCTACATTTCCACTGCAGTATTCAAGTGAGCAGGAGAGTGAAAGGAGACAGGGAGGTCAATAAAAGGTTGTTTTCTGATTGTTTCATGGTGGTTACGTCCTAAACACATCTTAACCTCCACACAACCCTGAGGGAAAGGAATGAATTGCTGAATTTTGAGTGAAAGTAGCTGAAGTGAAGCCTGATCCTGTCCATTGTCTGTCTCTGCCCTGTGAGTGTGTGTGTGTGTGTGTGTGTGTTTTGGCTTATAGTGAAGCATGTTTTGTGTATTGAGTTTTGCACATGTGCTTTGTGATCAGTTTTTTGTTTTAGCCACAGCCACTAACACGACGAGCCCCACCTGAGGAGTGAGGCACACCTGAGACACAACTAATGTGGGCGGAGCTACAGGGGATAAAGGATTACTGGCAAAAGAGAGATGAGAGAGGGGGGGGGCATCAGCTGCTGCACTAGTGGTTTGTGCCGTGTTGCTGGAGGACATTTGGTATTGAATGGGGTATTTTAAAGCACTGTAAAGACTTCTTACTCCTCTTTTTAACTCACAAACTTTTTAGTGTATTTTTTATCTAGAGCTTTTTGTGCTTTTGTTAATTGCTGCTTTTATTCTACATTTCAGGATTTTATCTTGTATCTTATCATGTAATCACTTTTTTTTTAAAGTTCATGTATCCTGTTCATTTTCTAATGTCCGTTCGTGGGTGCCCCCCCCCACCTTCCTCTTCCAAACCTTGCTGTATGCTTTATGGAGGCCTTTTAGCCGGCGTGTTTC
Organism: Pempheris klunzingeri; assembly: GCF_042242105.1. Lineage (NCBI taxonomy): Eukaryota > Metazoa > Chordata > Actinopteri > Acropomatiformes > Pempheridae > Pempheris > Pempheris klunzingeri. Next base: position 367,357 of record NC_092021.1, read on the forward strand.
CAGGTGGATCCAGACAGGCTTGGTTACCACATCATACTTCACCCTGCCCGGCAATCTCTTTTGGACGAGCAGTTCAGATTTTGAGAGACTCACCCCACCACATTTCTACAATATTCTGGTTGGGGGGAGCCAGGCAAAATCATGGCTGTACACACTCTTTAAGTGTAGATCTTTTTCTCACAAGAACTTCATCTTGTGGTGTCTTGCTATGTTCAGGAAATGGGATACATCTTAGGATGCTTAGGATGTATACATCATACATCCTAAGCATCCTGCATCCTAAGAACAAGTCTCTAATCTACACTTGTGCTTAGGATGTATGATGTATACATCATACATCCTAAGCATCCTACATCCTAAGAACAAGTCTCTAATCTACACTTGTGCTTAGGATGTATGATGTATACATCATACATCCTAAGCATCCTACATCCTAAGAACAAGTCTCTAATCTACACTTGTGCTTAGGATGTATGATGTATGCATCATACATCCTAAGCACAAGTGTAGATCAGAGACCAAAATGTCTGCTCTCCACATTCCCAAATCTAACTTTTCTTCTCTGAAACTCCTCCACCTGGGATGACACTCACAGACAGCCAGCATTGTCCGCACTGTGAGGAGTCATTAGCACCTGGCGGTCTGGCTAGTGTGACCGTTAGATGCTGGTGGAGCTTCACAGGCTGAGGTGTCAGGAGTCACAGATCCCCAACAGGCCCAACAGATATCCCAACAGGCCCGGGATGGGACGCTGACACTGGGGGGTGGGGGCTGTATGTGACAAGTGGGGGATGGTGTTTGGTGTGAGTGCAAAAGAGAGAGGCACACACACACATGCAGACAATGTGGGACTGTGAGTGGTGGGGACGGCTACAAAGCACTGAGCTGAGTGCTACATGTGGCCGTGGGCCCTCCTCACCAGGTCAGTGGTGCTTTCTCATTCGCCCATAGAGAAAAAGAATGCTCGTTCTCCCCGCCGACTCCTTCCAATTGAAATTGCTGTAAAAAGGACGGATATTATTCCCGCCAACACATCAGTCAGACAACAACAGAACAGTTGCAGTTGTCCATCAGCTGTCCGTTACTCTGTGGAAATATTAAAGAAGAAAAGACAAAGAGGAACAATAGCCTCCAGTGTTGGCTCACTGTAAATAGTGTACATTAGACTACTGGTGTTATTTTGCGTAGGGGGGGTGTCAGTACAGTTCATGTTTTGTGAACACTCACTGTTGGATTGGAGCCATGAGTGAATCACACAGCGATGGGCCAGGAGAATAGTAATAGCTTGAACCATCAAAGAGCAACAGGAAAGTACATTTTGAAGAAAAGAAGGAGCTCTTTAGGTTACTGTGTTTAACGTTTCCTGCTCTGCATATAAATGCTTTCCATCTTTTAACTGTGGCCTTTGTTTAATGGATCAAAGGGAGAACATGGCTATCTGTCTTTCATCTCCTATCACACTCTCTTCCTTGGAAACAGATGTGGGACTGGTGATGGAAACTTCAGCATTAATTATTGACTCCAACTCTCCCTGCTCTTCTGGTTTTATTTTCCACAGTATGTTGACTGATTAACTGTGGAGGGCAGCAGAAGCATACGTGGTGTCGCCATCATGCAAACAACGTGAAGCAACAGCTAAACATGCAGCGCTGCACAGCCTCAGGTCCCACGTGAGTCAGCAGCATTCAAAACAAGCTTTTACACGTTAAAAGTCATTTTTGGCCACTTTTGCTGTTTAACTGACTTGTGATTTCAAACCCTCTGAGTCAGACGCTCCCTGATTTCTGCTCAGCGTAGGCACAAACACACACAGTGTGCAGTATATACTGGACAGCTTTTAAGAAAAGGACTGGTGTAAACCGCATCAAAGACACCAGCCGGTGCTTTACATAGGGGTTCGCTTTGCGACGCTTGAATGCATGATCAAATTCACAAGCACACCCATGCCTTGTTACCACACACCCCAGCAGCACTGTATACTCATGAACAGGTTCACCTCAGGGCTTCAGTATCTGTCTGCAGAGGCTGTGTGGCCAAAGCAAAGGCTGCTGGAAATGAAGGCAGAGAGTCATCAAAGTCGTGTTTTCCCTACAACTTCTGATATTTGTAGATGGTATTCTGGGGCTGAGGGTGGAGACATATCTTAAAGGAGACACATTCTGCTCATTTTCAGGTTCATGCTCGTGTTCGGGGTCCTACGAGAATATTTACACGCTGTAATGTTCAAAAAACATTAGTCTGAAGTGGGTCCTAGACTCCTTAAGGAAGCAGCGGCAGTAAAATAACGTGGCACTCGTAGTCCCTCCAAAATAAAGTAAATCCTCTGGTCTCCACTTCCTCCTCGTCACGCTATCACATCGTAGTAAGCTGGATCGATACTGAAATATCAGATCAATTAGGTCTCTACTGGATCCTTGTGTTTCAAAATGGCTACAGTTAATGAGAAAATGATGCTGTACTGCTGTTAATGAAAATAGTTGTGGTGTTTCCCGTGTTTCTCCATCAGTTAGGGGGTAAAGGCCATGTGACATCATTGACAAGCGACCAAATGAAACAGTTCATCACCTTGAATAAAACTACATATTTCTCTGAATTTGAGTATTGTTGGAAACATTTAGGATCATGTAAATGTCTTATACTGTACGGTGACCTTGAGTGCCTTGAAAGGCGCCTGTAAATAAAAAGTATTATTATTATTATTAATAATAAATACATACCTAACACAGGTCTAGTCATTTTAAGGCAGAAATGTTTATCTCAGATCACGTTTGAGGCTTCAGACTTAACAGATGAAGCCCACAGATGCAGATCTGAAAAAGTATCATGTTATATTCTCTCTGCTGACTTCTCTTCACTCACACTGAGACAGTCTCCAGTGTTATGTAACGCTCAATCTCAGAACCCATCGGCTATCATCTGATGACAGTTTAGCCTCTGGGGACAAGGGCCGGTGTTTCAGGGCTTGCGGTGATATCCAGGGCAAGACTTCCCCCTGCATCCCACAGACATTGTTTAATCCAGATACGTTTAAAAAAAAACGCCAATAAAGAGCTAAATCATTGCACGTCAACCAGTGCCTGCTCAAACGTGATTGGTCAGCACAGCTCGGAACACAGAAGGAAACCAGACTGCCTCTGATACTGAAATCTTGTCCCTTGCCAACAAATACTGCGTTCATGTGCAGATGTCTGTTCATAGAAGTAGTATAACACCTAAACAGGGGCTATGCACTTGTCCTCATGGCGTGCCAGTGACATGAAACTCCATTAACTGCCATCATTTCCTCCTCCTGCAATGCAACAGCGTTGTTTCTGCACAATGAAGTCCTGATTGGACTCGTTCTAATTAGTTGAGAATGTTACATGAAGCAGCAAACAAAACAGTCCATGGACACCTGATTGGACCATGTGTCTTTAGAAACCATGTCTCCAGTCTAGTGGGACTTCACACACTCTCACGTCACAGCTCACTTCAGTTTTAACACAAACGAGCCACTGCCAATATATGGATTCCACTGTGCTGCCAGGCTTTGTCCTGTTATTGATTGCTGATGGTTGCGGCTCAGCGTGATATTGGGTTTCCCTGTTAAAGCGCGAGGTCACTAGTTGGTTATGAGGCTGCTTGTTAGCTAATGGTGTTGACACTGTGGAAAACAGGGAAGGTTGTCAGTCCTTTGACTGGCCAGACATCATAAGGAATACCACTATCATCGAGTGCTCAGTGCCAGTGTGTTTTACTCAAAATATGTCCTCTGACCTGCTGTTGAACTTCTCAGGGTGCTTCTCCCGCATCAGATGAAAGCGATGAGCAATGGAGGCATCCTGTAGGAGAGAACAGAAGAGAAACATGACCTGCAGGACATCAGTATCACCGCCTGCTCTATCACACACTAAGGCAGTGTTGTGCCAATGTAAAGAAATGTCAGACTTCAGTAACTAGCTTCCTTCAGAGTCAGAGCAAGTACCAGTACCCTTACATCAAAAAAACATCATCCATATTTGTTCAGTGAATTAAAAGAAAATTATGGTATTTGTCTCAGTGCCACTTATAGTCATTCCAGTCCCATAGATCTACAGGTTTGCATATCATTGTACTCAACGTCAGTGCCGACAGTGCAGCCCATCGAAGCAAAGGAAAGCCTTGGATGGCTTCAAAAGAGGCCCAGTAATAAATGTGAACAACGTCCTAATATTCCACTGTGACCATCTTTTGCACTGAAGCGTTACCTCTATGTTCCATCTGCAGGCTGACTCACCTACAACCTACAGCTGAAACGACAAGACGATAAACTGACAGAAAATCAAATCAGCAGCTACTCATGATTGATTCAACCTGAACATTCTCTCATTCTTCCTGCTCTTCTTTGCAGCATGTGATTGTAAACTATTTCTTCTTTTGGACAGAACAAGACATTAGAGGATGTAACCTCAGCTTGGTAAAATCAGCACAATCCAAACACAAGTCAGCAGAGAAGGGAATAGTGCAATAAAAGAGCATCAGTGAAAAGCAACATACACACACACACACACACACATATATACTATCAAGTTATAATTGAGAAACAGGACATATTGATAGTCCACAGTCTGGTTTATATGGATACACTGATACTCTTGGTGTGTGTGGTCTACTGGGAGCAGCGCTGATTGTCATTGTGACACATGATTATGTGCTGCAGTAATTCAGTTTAAGTTGGATGACAGAGTGAAATACTGACAAGACAAGAGCTCTAACTTCTGACACAACGCAGCAGTGAAGGAAAGGTCACGGGTTGATCCGAGCAGGTTCAGGCTGGATCCATTGTTTAACCCCTGACCTGTGGGGCAGAGGTGACTCTAACCCTGATCAGTCACAAGAGCAGCCTCAGTCTGACCTCACTGCCAGACAAACATGAACACCAGCAGGCCATCGTCATCATCAATAAGCATCTACCTCCTAAACCGTGCAGGCATGCTATCGTTAGCATTCTTCATTCACCACAGTCAAGTAGTCTTGTATGCTGCTTTTTAATACAGACATTTTTTCAGCTTTAAACGGGCAACTTACTTTCATAGTGCTAAAATTAGAAGGACATGCACATCAATATGCAAATGTGTTTTTTAATCTTACATGTCTGTATCATGTCCAGTTTGTCTTAAGCCTGA
>NC_092021.1:737500-740000 GCF_042242105.1 Pempheris klunzingeri
ATTCTATATAGTTTTTCCAGATTAAATGAGTTAATAACTTCATTGATTAGTGATTAATTATATTTTCTTTATCGGCGTGGGTTTTGACAGTAGTGCAGCCTCTGACCGGGACTGATTCAGGTATTGATTAGTAGAGTTTCATCCCTGTTTTATCTGTCTATCAGGCTATTGATTGATTGATTGATTGATTGATTGATTCCGGTATCGATCCTACCTTCCAGGCTGAAGTCCAGCAGCACGTACTCGTACACGGTGTCCGTCTTGCTCTCCACTTGTGGCCTCTTCAGGGTGGAGTAGATCTTCCCGGGGCTGCTGTCCTCCGGGTCTTCCAGTTTCCGCAACCCGCAGCCCATGGCCTCTGAGGCGGCTACAGCGGCTCAGTCAGCGCGGTGGGAGCTCACACACACACACACACACACACACACACACACACACACACACACACACACACAGACGGACAGACCGGAGCTTCTCTGCCGCCTTTAACTTTAACGGGACCGCTCCATCCCTCCGGTAGTCCTCCGGGAAGAGCAGCGGCGGAACGGGAGCAGAAAGCCCGCCAAGGTGAGGAGAGGAGCCGCGTGGAGGGTGACCGCACCGGCCGGTGGCTCTCCGGACTGTCCCGCTGATGTGGCCGCGGGTCTGGAGGAGGAGGAGGAGGAGGAGGAGGAGGAGGAGGAGGAGGAGCGCCTTCACTGGAACAAAGTTTCTACACAATCAATTTATCAAGCAGAATACTGCTTCCTGCTGAAGCTTTCAAAATAAGATGCTGAACTAAACCATTGTAAGCAGAGTTCCACCAGTGGGGCGGACCAAGTGTCCTGATCATGGACTGTGATCCTCCTCTGGGGGGAAGAGCTGAAGATGCTCTGTAACACCCCGCTGGAAACAATACTGTGTTACCGGTAAAGGTTCTGCACTGAAAATGTTTCCTCAGAAAGAGGGTGAACGTTTTATTAGAACATTGTGGTGAAAGCTTTAAAGATAAAAGTAGTCAGTGCTGCGACTCTTCATTTATTTCATTATTACATTATTGTTCCTCACCACTCATGTAAAAGCAGGATTTCTCTCTCTGGCTGTTTTATACAGACCTGAAACTAATGATTCTTTTCAACCTTCAATTGTGAAAACATAAATTCAAGTAATTAAAATAATGAAAAGAAGAAGCAGTAAATGTCCACATGTGAGAAGCTGGAATCATGAAACGTCTGACATCCTCTGCTTCCTCTGCTTCTTGTGGGTTTTACAGGTTCGTTACAGGTATCAGCGTGGGAACCAGTTTCTCTTTAGAGACGAAATTATTCATCAATTAGCAGACAGAACATGAGTCCTGAACAATTCAGGTACTTGTTTATTTGTCTTTGTAATAAAAATGCCAAATATATCAGCTGGGGTTTGAAGGACGGATAAGATCAAACTATTAATCAGATGATTGTGAAAAACAAGTTGGATTAATCAATACTAGAGATATTCTTTGGTTGTTAGTCAGACAGAAAGAGATTTAAATGTTGAGACGCTCTAAATGCTGTCATGATTTGGGCCGACACACTGAGTAATGATCTCAATGAAAAAGTGTGTTCGCATCAGGTTTCCTCATCTTACTTCTTCTCAGTCGTCATTTTGTAGTAACTATTTTCCCTCTTATTTCATAACCACTGTATTATCTGGCTGACATGGTGACGTGCATCCACCCTTTGTGTCTTCAGCTGTAACGTCTCCACGTTAAAGTCTTTTCTTTTGTTGTGCTGTTTGATTCACTTGTAAATTTGTTTAATGCAATCAGCTCGGCCTCCTTTCTAGAATCAGTGCTGTACTTTCACTTGATGAAGAACTTACACAGTTTGTTAGTGAAGAAAGTGCTTTGATGAGGAGTTGATTAATAGGCTAATCCTATCAACTGAGCCCATCCCCCCATGATTGTGACTTGTCCTGCTTTTTATGCTTTTATTTTGAAGTCAAAGCTGTGTAACATCCGGTGTGGTAGGCTCAATGGTCGTTCATGTGATGTGAAGTTTGTAGGGGAGAAAAGTTTTCTAAAACAGTGTCATTACTCAGGAACAGAGTCTCTTACAGAGGGGTCAGTGACTGTCCCATTTAAAACATGGCCGATGGCAGGAAGAACACGGGACGGCTGCCTGTCAGTGGAACAAGTATTCAGCTCCTTCACTCAGGGAAAAGTACTAATACCACAGTGAGAGAGCACTCCAGCATGGGTGGAGCGCCACCACCAGCTGTCAGTCAGCCCACTGCTTTGGGTTATAACAAATTACCAGAAAATCCAACGACATTCCCTTCAGCCTTAGGTGACGTCAAACATCAGCACGTTACTGGACGGGATTACTGACTTTTGTATTAATCCATGGAAACGTAAAAGCCTTTTCTGGCTCAGGAGCTGAAGTCAAAGTGTGTGTGTGTGTGTGCTGCAGCATGAAGACTCCTTCCAGGTATCCAAAAAGGTCCCATTGGCCCTAAAGCCCGTCGTTTGCTCCAATAGCAGACT